>NC_092741.1:0-67722 GCF_047496795.1 Chiloscyllium punctatum
GGGCTCATAGCTGACTGTGTTCTGGGCCTTGTACCCCACACACTGTAACTGGGATCACTGCTCACTGTGTTCTGGGCCTTGTACCCCACACACTGTACCAGGACTCACTGTGTTCTGGGCCTTGTACCTCACACACTGTACCAGGGCTCACTGCTCACTGTGTTCTGGGACTTGTACCCCACACACTGTACCAGGGCTCACTGCTCACGGTGTTCTGGGCCTTGTACCCCACACACTGTACCAGGACTCACTGCTCACTGTGTTCTGGGCCTTGTACCTCACACACTGTACCAGGACTCACTGCTCACTGTGTTCTGGGCCTTGTACCCCACACACTGTACCAGGACTCACTGCTCACTGTGTTCTGGGCCTTATACCCCACACACTGTACCAGGGATCACTGCTTACTGTGTTCTGGGGCTTGTACCCCACACACTGTACCAGGAGTCACTGCTCACTGTGTTCTGGGCCTTGTGCCCCACACACTGTAACTGGGCTCACTGCTCACTATGTTCTGGGCCTTGTACCCCACACACTGTGCCAGGGCTCACTATGTTCTAGGGCTTGTGCCCCACACACTGTAACTGGGCTCACTGCTCACTGTGTTCTGGGCCTTGTACCCCACACACTGTGCCAGGGCTCACTATGTTCTGGGCCTTGTACCCCACACACTGTACCAGGACTCACTGCTCACTGTGTTCTGGGCTTTGTACCCCACACACTGTACCAGGACTCACTGCTCACGGTGTTCTGGGCCTTGTACCCCACACACTGTACCAGGACTCACTGCTCACGGTGTTCTGGGCCTTGTACCCCACACACTGTACCAGGACTCACTGCTCACTGTGTTCTGGCCTTGTACCCCAAACACTGTACCAGGACTCACTGCTTACTGTGTTCTGGGGCTTGTACCCCACACACTGTACCAGGGATCACTGCTCACAGTGTTCTGAGCCTTGTACCCCACACACTGTACCAGGACTCACTGCTTACTGTGTTCTGGGGCTTGTACCCCACACACTGTACCAGGGCTCACTGCTCACTGTGTTCTGGGCTTGGTACCCCACACACTGTACCAGGACTCACTGCTCACTGTGTTCTGGGCCTTGTACCCTAGACACTGTACCAGGGCTCACTGCTCACGGTGTTCTGGGCCTTGTACCCCACACACTGTACCAGGACTCACTGCTCACGGTGTTCTGGGCCTTGTACCCCACACACTGTACCAGGGCTCACTGCTCACTGTGTTCTGGGCATTGTACCCCACACACTGTACCAGGGCTCACTGCTCACTGTGTTCTGGGCCTTGTACCCCACACACTGTACCAGGACTCACTGCTCACTGTGTTGTGGGCCTTGTACCCCACACGCTGTACCATGACTCACTGCTCACTGTGTTCTGGGCCTTGTACCCCACACACTGTACCAGGGCTCACTGCTCACGGTGTTCTGGGCCTTGTACCCCACACACTGTACCAGGGCTCACTGCTCACTGTGTTCTGGGCCTTGAACCCCACACACTGTACCAGGGCTCACTGTGTTCTGGGCCTTGTACCCCACACAGTGTACCAGGGCTCACTGCTCACGGTGATCTGTGCCTTGTACCCCACACACTGTACCAGGAGTCACTGCTCACTGTGTTCTGGGCCTTGTACCCCACACACTGTACCAGGGCTCACTGCTCACTGTATTCTGGGGTTTGTACCCCACACACTGTACCAGGACTCACTGCTCACTGTGTTCTGGGCCTTATACCCCACACACTGTACCAGGGATCACTGCTTACTGTGTTCTGGGCCTTGTGCCCCACACACTGTAACTGGGCTCACTGCTCACTGTGTTCTGGGCCTTGTACCCCACACACTGTACCAGGGCTCACTGCTCACTGTGTTCTGGGCCTTGTACCCCACACACTGTGCCAGGGCTCACTATGTTCTAGGGCTTGTGCCCCACACACTGTAACTGGGCTCACTGCTCACTGTGTTCTGGGCCTTGTACCCCACACACTGTACCAGGGCTCACTGCTCACTGTGTTCTGGGCCTTGTACCCCACACACTGTACAAGGACTCACTGCTTACTGTGTTCTGGGGCTTGTACCCCACACACTGTACCAGGGCTCACTGCTCACTGTGTTCTGGGCCTTGTACCCCACACACTGTAACTGGGCTCATGCTCACTGTGTTCTGAGCCTTGTACCCCACACACTGTACCAGGACTCACTGTATTCTGGGCCTTGTACCCCACACACTGTACCAGGACTCACTGCTCACTGTGTTCTGGGCCTTGTACCCCACACACTGTACCAGGACTCACTGTGTTCTGGGGTTTGTACCCCACACACTGTACCAGGACTCACTGCTCACTGTGTTCTGGGCCTTGTTCCCCACACACTGTACCAGGGCTCACTGTGTTCTGGGCCTTGTACCCCACACACTGTACCATGGGTCACTGTGTTCTGGGTCTTGTACCCCACACACTGTACCAGGGCTCACTGCTCACGGTGTTCTGTGCCTTGTACCCCACACAGTGTACCAGGAGTCACTGCTCACTGTGTTCTGGGCCTTGTACCCCACACACTGTACCAGGGCTCACTGCTCATTGTGTTCTGGGCCTTGTACCCCACACACTGTACCAGGACTCACTGCTCACTGTGTTCTGGGCCTTGTACCCCAAACACTGTACCAGGGCTCACTGCTCACTGTGTTCTGGGCCTTGAACCCCAAACACTGTACCAGGGCTCACTGCTCACTGTGTTCTGGGCCTTGTACCCCAAACACTGTACCAGGGCTCACTGCTCACTGTGTTCTGGGCCTTGTACCCCACACACTGTACCATGACTCACTGCTCACTGTGTTCTGGGCATTGTACCCCACACACTGTACCAGGGCTCATAGCTGACTGTGTTCTGGGCCTTGTACCCCACACACTGTAACTGGGATCACTGCTCACTGTGTTCTGGGCCTTGTACCCCACACACTGTACCAGGACTCACTGTGTTCTGGGCCTTGTACCCCACACACTGTAACTGGGCTCACTGCTCACTGTGTTCTGGGCCTTGTACCCCACACACTGTACCAGGACTCACTGCTCACTGTGTTCTGGGCCTTGTACCCCACACACTGTACCAGGGCTCACTGCTCACGGTGTTCTGGGCCTTGTACCCCACACACTGTACCAGGACTCACTGCTCACTGTGTTCTGGGCCTTGTACCCCACACACTGTACCAGGACTCACTGCTCACTGTGTTCTGGGCCTTGTACCCCACACACTGTACCAGGACTCACTGCTCACTGTGTTCTGGGCCTTGTACCCCACACACTGTACCAGGGCTCACTGCTCACGGTGTTCTGGGCCTTGTACCCCACACACTGTACCAGGACTCACTGCTCACTGTGTTCTGGGCCTTGTACCCCACACACTGTACCAGGACTCACAGCTCACGGTGTTCTGAGCCTTGTACCCCACACAATGTACCAGGGCTCACTGCTCACGGTGTTCTGGGCCTTGTACCCCACACACTGTACCAGGGCTCACTGCTCACTGTGTTCTGGGGTTTGTACCCCACACACTGTACCAGGACTCACTGCTCACTGTGTTCTGGGCCTTATACCCCACACACTGTGCCAGGGCTCACTATGTTCTAGGGCTTGTGCCCCACACACTGTAACTGGGCTCACTGCTCACTGTGTTCTGGGCCTTGTACCCCACACACTGTACCGGGGCTCACTGCTCACTGTGTTCTGGGCCTTGTACCCCACACACTGTGCCAGGGCTCACTATGTTCTGGGCCTTGTACCCCAAACACTGTACCAGGACTCACTGCTCACTGTGTTCTGGGCTTTGTACCCCACACACTGTACCAGGACTCACTGCTCACGGTGTTCTGGGCCTTGTACCCCACACACTGTACCAGGACTCACTGCTTACTGTGTTCTGGGGCTTGTACCCCACACACTGTACCAGGGATCACTGCTCACAGTGTTCTGAGCCTTGTACCCCACACACTGTACCAGGGCTCACTGCTCACTGTGTTCTGAGCCTTGTACCCCACACACTGTACCAGGACTCACTGCTCACGGTGTTCTGGGCCTTGTACCCCACACACTGTACCCGGACTCACAACTCACGGTGTTCTGAGCCTTGTACCCCACACAATGTACCAGGGCTCACTGCTCACTGTGTTCTGGGCCTTGTTCACCACACACTGTACCAGGGCTCACTGCTCACTGTGTTCTGGGCCTTGTACCCCACACACTGTACCAGGACTCACTGCTCACTGTGTTCTGGGCTTTATACCCCCCACACTGTACCAGGACTCACTGCTCACTGTGTTCTGGGCCTTGTACCCCACACACTGTAACTGGGCTCACTGCTCACGGTGTTCTGGGCCTTGTACCCCACACACTGTACCAGGGCTCACTGCTCACGGTGTTCTGTGCCTTGTACCCCACACACTGTACCAGGACTCACTGCTCACTGTGTTCTGGGCCTTGTACCCCACACACTGTACCAGGGCTCACTGCTCACGGTGTTCTGGGCCTTGTACCCCACACACTGTACCAGGACTCACTGTGTTCTGGGCCTTGTACCCCACACACTGTACCAGGGCTCACTGCTCACAGTGTTCTGGGCCTTGTACCCCACACACTGTACCAGGACTCACTGCTCACTGTGTTCTGGGCCTTGTACCCCACACACTGTACCAGGGCTCACTGCTCACGGTGTTCTGGGCCTTGAACCCCACACACTGTACCAGGACTCACTGCTCACTGTGTTCTGGGCCTTGTACCTCACACACTGTACCAGGACTCACTGCTCACTGTGTTCTGGGCCTTGTACCCCACACACTGTACCAGGGCTCACTGCTCACTGTGTTCTGGGCCTTGTACCCCACACACTGTACCAGGACTCACTGCTCACTGTGTTCTGGGCCTTGTACCCCACACACTGCACCAGGGCTCACTGCTCACTGTGTTCTGGGCCTTGTACCCCAAACACTGTACCAGGGCTCACTGCTCACTGTGTTCTGGGACTTGGACCCCACACACTGTACCAGGACTCACAGCTCACCGGTGTTCTGAGCCTTGTACCCCACACAATGTACCAGGGCTCACTGCTCACTGTGTTCTGGGCCTTGTACCCCACACACTGTACCAGGGCTCACAGCGCACGGTGTTCTGAGCCATGTACCCCACACACTGTACCAGGGCTCACTGCTCACTGTGTTCTGGGCTTTGTACCCCACACACTGTACCAGGGCTCACTGCTCACGGTGTTCTGTGCCTTGTACCCCACACACTGTACCAGGACTCACTGTGTTCTGGGCCTTGTACCCCACACACTGTACCAGGGCTCACTGCTCACTGTGTTCTGGGCCTTGTACCCCACACACTGTACCAGGGCTCACTGCTCACGGTGTTCTGGGCCTTGTACCCCACACACTGTACCAGGACTCACTGCTCACTGTGTTCTGGGCCTTGTACCTCACACACTGTACCAGGACTCACTGCTCACTGTGTTCTGGGCCTTGTACCCCACACACTGTACCAGGGCTCACTGCTCACTGTGTTCTGGGCCTTGTACCCCACACACTGTACCAGGACTCACTGCTCACTGTGTTCTGGGCCTTGTACCCCACACACTGTACCAGGGCTCACTGCTCACTGTGTTCTGGGCCTTGTACCCCAAACACTGTACCAGGGCTCACTGCTCACTGTGTTCTGGGACTTGGACCCCACACACTGTACCAGGACTCACAGCTCACGGTGTTCTGAGCCTTGTACCCCACACAATGTACCAGGGCTCACTGCTCACTGTGTTCTGGGCCTTGTACCCCACACACTGTACCAGGGCTCACAGCTCACGGTGTTCTGAGCCATGTACCCCACACACTGTACCAGGGCTCACTGCTCACTGTGTTCTGGGCTTTGTACCCCACACACTGTACCAGGGCTCACTGCTCACGGTGTTCTGTGCCTTGTACCCCACACACTGTACCAGGACTCACTGCTCACTGTGTTCTGGGCCTTGTACCCCACACACTGTACCAGGGCTCACTGCTCACTGTGTTCTGGGCCTTGTACCCCACACACTGTACCAGGGGTCACTGTGTTCTGGGTCTTGTACCCCACACACTGTACCAGGGCTCACTGCTCACGGTGTTCTGTGCCTTGTACCCCACACACTGTACCAGGACTCACTGCTCACTGTGTTCTGGGCCTTGTGCCCCACACACTGTACCAGGGCTCACTGCTCACTGTGTTCTGGGCCTTGTACCCCACACACTGTAGCAGGACTCACTGCTCACTGTGTTCTGGGCCTTATACCCCACACACGGTACCAGGACTCACTGCTCACTGTGTTCTGGGCCTTGTACCCCAAACACTGTACCAGGGCTCACTGCTCACTGTGTTCTGGGCCTTGTACCCCCACACACTGTACCAGGGCTCACTGCTCACTGTGTTCTGGGCCTTGTACCCCACACACTGTAACTGGGATCACTGCTCACTGTGTTCTGGGCCTTGTACCCCACACACTGTACCAGGACTCACTGTGTTCTGGGCCTTGTACCCCACACACTGTACCAGGGCTCACTGCTCACTGTGTTCTGGGCCTTGTACCCCACACACTGTACCAGGACTCACTGCTCACTGTGTTGTGGGCCTTGTACCCCACACGCTGTACCATGACTCACTGCTCACTGTGTTCTGGGCCTTGTACCCCACACACTGTACCAGGGCTCACTGCTCACGGTGTTCTGGGCCTTGTACCCCACACACTGTACCAGGACTCACTACTCACTGTGTTCTGGGCCTTGTACCCCACACACTGTACCAGGGCTCACTGCTCACTGTGTTCTGGGCCTTGAACCCCACACACTGTACCAGGGCTCACTGTGTTCTGGGCCTTGTACCCCACACAGTGTACCAGGGCTCACTGCTCACGGTGATCTGTGCCTTGTACCCCACACACTGTACCAGGAGTCACTGCTCACTGTGTTCTGGGCCTTGTACCCCACACACTGTACCAGGGCTCACTGCTCACTGTGTTCTGGGGTTTGTACCCCACACACTGTACCAGGACTCACTGCTCACTGTGTTCTGGGCCTTATACCCCACACACTGTACCAGGGATCACTGCTTACTGTGTTCTGGGGCTTGTACCCCACACACTGTACCAGGAGTCACTGCTCACTGTGTTCTGGGCCTTGTGCCCCACACACTGTAACTGGGCTCACTGCTCACTGTGTTCTGGGCCTTGTACCCCACACACTGTACCAGGGCTCACTGCTCACTGTGTTCTGGGCCTTGTACCCCACACACTGTGCCAGGGCTCACTATGTTCTAGGGCTTGTGCCCCACACACTGTAACTGGGCTCACTGCTCACTGTGTTCTGGGCCTTGTACCCCACACACTGTACCAGGGCTCACTGCTCACTGTGTTCTGGGCCTTGTACCCCACACACTGTACAAGGACTCACTGCTTACTGTGTTGTGGGCCTTGTACCCCACACACTGTACCAGGATTCACTGCTCACTGTGTTCTGGGCCTTATACCCCACACACTGTACCAGGACTCACTGCTCACTGTGTTCTGGGCCTTGTACCCCACACACTGTACCAGGGCTCACTGCTCACTGTGTTCTGGGCCTTGTACCCCACACACTGTACCAGGACTCACTGCTCACTGTGTTCTGGGCCTTGTACCCCACACACTGTACCAGGGCTCACTGCTCACTGTGTTCTGGGCCTTGTACCCCAAACACTGTACCAGGGCTCACTGCTCACTGTGTTCTGGGACTTGGACCCCACACACTGTACCAGGACTCACAGCTCACGGTGTTCTGAGCCTTGTACCCCACACAATGTACCAGGGCTCACTGCTCACTGTGTTCTGGGCCTTGTACCCCACACACTGTACCAGGGCTCACAGCTCACGGTGTTCTGAGCCATGTACCCCACACACTGTACCAGGGCTCACTGCTCACTGTGTTCTGGGCTTTGTACCCCACACACTGTACCAGGGCTCACTGCTCACTGTGTTCTGGGCCTTGTACCCCACACACTGTACCAGGACTCACTGCTCACTGTGTTCTGGGCCTTATACCCCACACACGGTACCAGGACTCACTGCTCACTGTGTTCTGGGCCTTGTACCCCAAACACTGTACCAGGGCTCACTGCTCACTCTGTTCTGGGCCTTGTACCCCCACACACTGTACCAGGGCTCACTGCTCACTGTGTTCTGGGCCTTGTACCCCAAACACTGTACCAGGGCTCACTGCTCACTGTGTTCTGGGCCTTGTACCCCACACACTGTACCAGGGCTCACTGCTCACTGCGTTCTGGGACTTGGACCCCACACACTATACCAGGGCTCATAGCTGACTGTGTTCTGGGCCTTGTACCCCACACACTGTAACTGGGATCACTGCTCACTGTGTTCTGGGCCTTGCACCCCACACACTGTACCAGGACTCACTGTGTTCTGGGCCTTGTACCTCACACACTGTACCAGGGCTCACTGCTCACTGTGTTCTGGGACTTGTACCCCACACACTGTACCAGGACTCACTGCTCACTGTGTTCTGGGCCTTGTACCCCACACACTGTACCAGGGCTCACTGCTCACGGTGTTCTGGGCCTTGTACCCCACACACTGTACCAGGACTCACTGCTCACTGTGTTCTGGGCCTTGTACCTCAAACACTGTACCAGGACTCACTGCTCACTGTGTTCTGGGCCTTGTACCCCACACACTGTACCAGGACTCACTGCTCACTGTGTTCTGGGCCTTATACCCCACACACTGTACCAGGGATCACTGCTTACTGTGTTCTGGGGCTTGTACCCCACACACTGTACCAGGAGTCACTGCTCACTGTGTTCTGGGCCTTGTGCCCCACACACTGTAACTGGGCTCACTGCTCACTATGTTCTGGGCCTTGTACCCCACACACTGTGCCAGGGCTCACTATGTTCTAGGGCTTGTGCCCCACACACTGTAACTGGGCTCACTGCTCACTGTGTTCTGGGCCTTGTACCCCACACACTGTACCAGGGCTCACTGCTCACTGTGTTCTGGGCCTTGTACCCCACACACTGTGCCAGGGCTCACTATGTTCTGGGCCTTGTACCCCACACACTGTACCAGGACTCACTGCTCACTGTGTTCTGGGCTTTGTACCCCACACACTGTACCAGGACTCACTGCTCACGGTGTTCTGGGCCTTGTACCCCACACACTGTACCAGGACTCACTGCTCACGGTGTTCTGGGCCTTGTACCCCAAACACTGTACCAGGACTCACTGCTTACTGTGTTCTGGGGCTTGTACCCCACACACTGTACCAGGGATCACTGCTCACAGTGTTCTGAGCCTTGTACCCCACACACTGTACCAGGGGTCACTGCTCACTGTGTTCTGAGCCTTGTACCCCACACACTGTACCAGGACTCACTGCTCACGGTGTTCTGGGCCTTGTGCCCCACACACTGTACCAGGACTTACTGCTTACTGTGTTCTGAGCCTTGTACCCCACACACTGTACCAGGGCTCACTGCTCACTGTGTTCTGGGCCTTGTACCCCACACACTGTACCAGGGGTCACTGCTCACTGTGTTCTGGGCCTTGTACCCCACACACTGCAACTGGGCTCATGCTCACTTTGTTCTGGGCCTTGTACCCCACACACTGTACCAGGGCTCACTGCTCACTGTGTTCTGGGCCTTGTACCCCACACACTGTACCAGGGATCACTGCTCACTGTGTTCTGGGCCTTGTACCCCACACACTGTACCAGGACTCACTGCTCACTGTGTTCTAGGGCTTGTACCCCACACACTGTACCATGACTCACTGCTCACTGTGTTCTGGGCCTTGTACCCCACACACTGTACCAGGGCTCACTGCTCACTGTGTTCTGGGCTTTGTACCCCACACACTGTACCAGGACTCACTGCTCACTGTGTTCTGGGCCTTGTACCCCACACACTGTACCAGGACTCACTGCTCACTGTGTTCTGGGCCTTGTACCCCACACACTGTACCAGGGCTCACTGCTCACTGTGTTCTGGGCTTGGTACCCCACACACTGTACCAGGACTCACTGCTCACTGTGTTCTGGGCCTTGTACCCTAGACACTGTACCAGGGCTCACTGCTCACGGTGTTCTGGGCCTTGTACCCCACACACTGTACCAGGACTCACTGCTCACGGTGTTCTGGGCCTTGTACCCCACACACTGTACCAGGGCTCACTGCTCACTGTGTTCTGGGCATTGTACCCCACACACTGTACCAGGGCTCACTGCTCACTGTGTTCTGGGCCTTGTACCCCACACACTGTACCAGGACTCACTGCTCACTGTGTTGTGGGCCTTGTACCCCACACGCTGTACCATGACTCACTGCTCACTGTGTTCTGGGACTTGTACCCCACACACTGTACCAGGGCTCACTGCTCACGGTGTTCTGGGCCTTGTACCCCACACACTGTACCAGGACTCACTGCTCACTGTGTTCTGGGCCTTGTACCCCACACACTGTACCAGGGCTCACTGCTCACTGTGTTCTGGGCCTTGAACCCCACACACTGTACCAGGGCTCACTGTGTTCTGGGCCTTGTACCCCACACAGTGTACCAGGGCTCACTGCTCACGGTGATCTGTGCCTTGTACCCCACACACTGTACCAGGAGTCACTGCTCACTGTGTTCTGGGCCTTGTACCCCACACACTGTACCAGGGCTCACTGCTCACTGTGTTCTGGGGTTTGTACCCCACACACTGTACCAGGACTCACTGCTCACTGTGTTCTGGGCCTTATACCCCACACACTGTACCAGGGATCACTGCTTACTGTGTTCTGGGCCTTGTGCCCCACACACTGTAACTGGGCTCACTGCTCACTGTGTTCTGGGCCTTGTACCCCACACACTGTACCAGGGCTCACTGCTCACTGTGTTCTGGGCCTTGTACCCCACACACTGTGCCAGGGCTCACTATGTTCTAGGGCTTGTGCCCCACACACTGTAACTGGGCTCACTGCTCACTGTGTTCTGGGCCTTGTACCCCACACACTGTACCAGGGCTCACTGCTCACTGTGTTCTGGGCCTTGTACCCCACACACTGTACAAGGACTCACTGCTTACTGTGTTCTGGGGCTTGTACCCCACACACTGTACCAGGGCTCACTGCTCACTGTGTTCTGGGCCTTGTACCCCACACACTGTAACTGGGCTCATGCTCACTGTGTTCTGGGCCTTGTACCCCACACACTGTACCAGGACTCACTGTATTCTGGGCCTTGTACCCCACACACTGTACCAGGACTCACTGCTCACTGTGTTCTGGGCCTTGTACCCCACACACTGTACCAGGGCTCACTGTGTTCTGGGGTTTGTACCCCACACACTGTACCAGGACTCACTGCTCACTGTGTTCTGGGCCTTGTTCCCCACACACTGTACCAGGGCTCACTGTGTTCTGGGCCTTGTACCCCACACACTGTACCATGGGTCACTGTGTTCTGGGTCTTGTACCCCACACACTGTAACTGGGCTCACTGCTCACTGTGTTCTGGGCCTTGTACCCCACACACTGTACCAGGACTCACTGTGTTCTGGGCCTTGTACCCCACACACTGTAACTGGGCTCACTGCTCACTGTGTTCTGGGCCTTGTACCCCACACACTGTACCAGGACTCACTGCTCACTGTGTTCTGGGCCTTGTACCCCACACACTGTACCAGGGCTCACTGCTCACGGTGTTCTGGGCCTTGTACCCCACACACTGTACCAGGACTCACTGCTCACTGTGTTCTGGGCCTTGTACCCCACACACTGTACCAGGACTCACTGCTCACTGTGTTCTGGGCCTTGTACCCCACACACTGTACCAGGACTCACTGCTCACTGTGTTCTGGGCCTTGTACCCCACACACTGTACCAGGGCTCACTGCTCACGGTGTTCTGGGCCTTGTACCCCACACACTGTACCAGGACTCACTGCTCACTGTGTTCTGGGCCTTGTACCCCACACACTGTACCAGGACTCACAGCTCACGGTGTTCTGAGCCTTGTACCCCACACAATGTACCAGGGCTCACTGCTCACGGTGTTCTGGGCCTTGTACCCCACACACTGTACCAGGGCTCACTGCTCACTGTGTTCTGGGGTTTGTACCCCACACACTGTACCAGGACTCACTGCTCACTGTGTTCTGGGCCTTATACCCCACACACTGTGCCAGGGCTCACTATGTTCTAGGGCTTGTGCCCCACACACTGTAACTGGGCTCACTGCTCACTGTGTTCTGGGCCTTGTACCCCACACACTGTACCGGGGCTCACTGCTCACTGTGTTCTGGGCCTTGTACCCCACACACTGTGCCAGGGCTCACTATGTTCTGGGCCTTGTACCCCAAACACTGTACCAGGACTCACTGCTCACTGTGTTCTGGGCTTTGTACCCCACACACTGTACCAGGACTCACTGCTCACGGTGTTCTGGGCCTTGTACCCCACACACTGTACCAGGACTCACTGCTCACTGTGTTCTGGGCCTTGTACCCCAAACACTGTACCAGGACTCACTGCTTACTGTGTTCTGGGGCTTGTACCCCACACACTGTACCAGGGATCACTGCTCACAGTGTTCTGAGCCTTGTACCCCACACACTGTACCAGGGCTCACTGCTCACTGTGTTCTGAGCCTTGTACCCCACACACTGTACCAGGACTCACTGCTCACGGTGTTCTGGGCCTTGTACCCCACACACTGTACCCGGACTCACAACTCACGGTGTTCTGAGCCTTGTACCCCACACAATGTACCAGGGCTCACTGCTCACTGTGTTCTGGGCCTTGTTCACCACACACTGTACCAGGGCTCACTGCTCACTGTGTTCTGGGCCTTGTACCCCACACACTGTACCAGGACTCACTGCTCACTGTGTTCTGGGCTTTATACCCCCCACACTGTACCAGGACTCACTGCTCACTGTGTTCTGGGCCTTGTACCCCACACACTGTAACTGGGCTCACTGCTCACGGTGTTCTGGGCCTTGTACCCCACACACTGTACCAGGGCTCACTGCTCACGGTGTTCTGTGCCTTGTACCCCACACACTGTACCAGGACTCACTGCTCACTGTGTTCTGGGCCTTGTACCCCACACACTGTACCAGGGCTCACTGCTCACTGTGTTCTGGGCCTTGTACCCCACACACTGTACCAGGGCTCACCGTGTTCTGGGCCTTGTACCCCACACACTGTACCAGGGCTCACTGCTCACGGTGTTCTGTGCCTTGTACCCCACACACTGTACCAGGACTCACTGCTCACTGTGTTCTGGGCCTTGTACCCCACACACTGTACCAGGGCTCACTGCTCACTGTGTTCTGGGCCTTGTACCCCACACACTGTGCCAGGGCTCACTGTGTTCTGGGCCTTGTACCCCACACACTGTACCAGGGCTCACTGCTCACGGTGTTCTGTGCCTTGTACCCCACACACTGTACCAGGGATCACTGCTTACTGTGTTCTGGGGCTTGTACCCCACACACTGTACCAGGAGTCACTGCTCACTGTGTTCTGGGGCTTGTACCCCACACACTGTACCAGGAGTCACTGCTCACTGTGTTCTGGGCCTTGTGCCCCACACACTGTAACTGGGCTCACTGCTCACTGTGTTCTGGGCTTGGTACCCCACACACTGTACCAGGGCTCACTGCTCACTGTGTTCTGGGCCTTGTACCCCACACACTGTGCCAGGGCTCACTATGTTCTAGGGCTTGTGCCCCACACACTGTAACTGGGCTCACTGCTCACTGTGTCCTGGGCCTTGTACCCCACACACTGTACCAGGACTCACTGCTCACGGTGTTCTGGGCCTTGTACCCCACACACTGTACCAGGACTCACTGCTCACGGTGTTCTGGGCCTTGTACCCCACACACTGTACCAGGACTCACTGCTCACTGTGTTCTGGGCCTTGTACCCCAAACACTGTACCAGGACTCACTGCTTACTGTGTTCTGGGGCTTGTACCTCACACACTGTACCAGGGATCACTGCTCACAGTGTTCTGAGCCTTGTACCCCACACACTGTACCAGGGATCACTGCTCACTGTGTTCTGGGCCTTCTACCCCACACACTGTACCAGGACTCACTGCTCACTGTGTTCTGGGCCTTATACCCCACACACTGTACCAGGGATCACTGCTTACTGTGTTCTGGGGCTTGTACCCCACACACTGTACCAGGAGTCACTGCTCCCTGTGTTCTGGGGCTTGTACCCCACACACTGTACCAGGAGTCACTGCTCACTGTGTTCTGGGCCTTGTGCCCCACACACTGTAACTGGGCTCACTGCTCACTGTGTTCTGGGCTTGGTACCCCACACACTGTACCAGGGCTCACTGCTCACTGTGTTCTGGGCCTTGTACCCCACACACTGTGCCAGGGCTCACTATGTTCTAGGGCTTGTGCCCCACACACTGTAACTGGGCTCACTGCTCACTGTGTTCTGGGCCTTGTACCCCACACACTGTACCAGGGCTCACTGCTCACTGTGTTCTGGGCCTTGTACCCCACACACTGTACCAGGACTCACTGCTCACTGTGTTGTGGGCCTTGTACCCCACACGCTGTACCATGACTCACTGCTCACTGTGTTCTGGGCCTAGTACCCCACACACTGTACCAGGGCTCACTGCTCACTGTGTTCTGGGCCTTGTACCCTAGACACTGTACCAGGACTCACTGCTCACGGTGTTCTGGGCCTTGTACCCCACACACTGTACCAGGGCTCACTGCTCACGGTGTTCTGGGCCTTGTACCCCACACACTGTACCAGGACTCACAGCTCACGGTGTTCTGAGCCTTGTACCCCACACAATGTACCAGGGCTCACTGCTCACTGTGTTCTGGGCCTTGTACACCACACACTGTACCAGGGCTCACTGCTCACTGTGTTCTGGGCCTTGTACCCCACACACTGTACCAGGGCTCACTGCTCACTGTGTTCTGGGCCTTGTACCCCACACACTGTACCAGGGCTCACTATGTTCTAGGGCTTGTGCCCCACACACTGTAACTGGGCTCACTGCTCACTGTGTTCTGGGCCTTGTACCCCACACACTGTACCAGGGCTCACTGCTCACTGTGTTCTGGGCCTTGTACCCCACACACTGTACCAGGACTCACTGCTCACTGTGTTGTGGGCCTTGTACCCCACACGCTGTACCATGACTCACTGCTCACTGTGTTCTGGGCCTAGTACCCCACACACTGTACCAGGGCTCACTGCTCACTGTGTTCTGGGCCTTGTACCCTAGACACTGTACCAGGACTCACTGCTCACGGTGTTCTGGGCCTTGTACCCCACACACTGTACCAGGGCTCACTGCTCACGGTGTTCTGGGCCTTGTACCCCACACACTGTACCAGGACTCACAGCTCACGGTGTTCTGAGCCTTGTACCCCACACAATGTACCAGGGCTCACTGCTCACTGTGTTCTGGGCCTTGTACACCACACACTGTACCAGGGCTCACTGCTCACTGTGTTCTGGGCCTTGTACCCCACACACTGTACCAGGGCTCACTGCTCACTGTGTTCTGGGCCTTATACCCCACACACTGTACCAGGACTCACTGCTCACTGTGTTCTGGGCCTTGTACCCCACACACTGTAACTGGGCTCACTGCTCACTGTGTTCTGGGCCTTGTACCCCACACACTGTACCAGGACTCACTGCTCACTGTGTTCTGGGCCTTGTACCCCACACACTGTACCAGGGCTCACTGCTCACGGTGTTCTGTGCCTTGTACCCCACACACTGTACCAGGACTCACTGCTCACTGTGTTCTGGACCTTGTACCCCACACACTGTACCAGGGCTCACTGCTCACTGTGTTCTGGGCCTTGTACCCCACACACTGTACCAGGGCTCACTGTGTTCTGGGCCTTGTACCCCACACACTGTACCAGGGCTCACTGCTCACGGTGTTCTGTGCCTTGTACCCCACACACTGTACCAGGAGTCACTGCTCACTGTGTTCTGGGCCTTGTACCCCACACACTGTACCAGGGCTCACTGCTCACTGTGTTCTGGGCCTTGTACCACACACACTGTACCAGGACTCACTGCTCACTGTGTTCTGGGCCTTATACCCCACACACTGTACCAGGGATCACTGCTTACTGTGTTCTGGGGCTTGTACCCCACACACTGTACCAGGAGTCACTGCTCACTGTGTTCTGGGCCTTGTGCCCCACACACTGTAACTGGGCTCACTGCTCACTGTGTTCTGGGCTTGGTACCGCACACACTGTACCAGGGCTCACTGCTCACTGTGTTCTGGGCCTTGTACCCCACACACTGTGCCAGGGCTCACTATGTTCGAGGGCTTGTGCCCCACACACTGTAACTGGGCTCACTGCTCACTGTGTTCTGGGCCTTGTACCCCACACACTGTACCAGGGCTCACTGCTCACTGTGTTCTGGGCCGTGTACCCCACACACTGTACCAGGACTCACTGCTCACTGTGTTCTGGGCCTTGTACCCCAAACACTGTACCAGGACTCAGTGCTTACTGTGTTCTGGGGCTTGTACCCCACACACTGTACCAGGGCTCACTGCTCACTGTGTTCTGGGCCTTGTACCCCACACACTGTACCAGGGCTCACTGCTCACTGTGTTCTGGGCCTTGTACCCCACACACTGTAACTGGGCTCATGCTCACTGTGTTCTGGGCTTGGTACCCCACACACTGTACCAGGACTCACTGCTCACTGTGTTCTGGGCCTTGTACCCCACACACTGTACCAGGGCTCACTGCTCACTGTGTTCTGGGCTTGGTACCCCACACACTGTACCAGGACTCACTGCTCACTGTGTTCTGGGCCTTGTACCCTAGACACTGTACCAGGGCTCACTGCTCACGGTGTTCTGGGCCTTGTACCCCACACACTGTACCAGGACTCACTGCTCACGGTGTTCAGAGCCTTGTACCCCACACACTGTACCAGGACTCATACCTCACTGTGTTGTGGGCCTTGTACCCCACACGCTGTACCATGACTCACTGCTCACTGTGTTCTGGGCCTTGTACCCCACACACTGTACCAGGGCTCACTGCTCACTGTGTTCTGGGCCTTGTACCCCACACACTGTACCAGGGCTCACTGCTCACTGTGTTCTGGGCCTTGTACCCCACACACTGTACCAGGGCTCACTGCTCACTGTGTTCTGGGCCTTGTACCCCACACACTGTACCAGGGCTCACTGCTCACTGTGTTCTGGGCCTTGTACCCCACACACTGTACCAGGACTCACTGTATTCTGGGCCTTGTACCCCACACACTGTACCAGGACTCACTGCTCACTGTGTTCTGGGGCTTGTACCCCACACACTGTACCAGGACTCACTGCTCACTGTGTTCTGGGGCTTGTACCCCACACATTGTACCAGGACTCACTGCTCACTGTGTTCTGGGCCTTGTACCCCACACATTGTACCAGGACTCACTGCTCACTGTGTTCTGGGCCTTGTACCCCACATACTGTACCAGGACTCACTGTGTTCTGGGCCTTGTACCCCACACACTGTACCAGGACTCACTGCTCACTGTGTTCTGTGCCTTGTACCCCACACACTGTACCATGACTCACTGCTCACTGTGTTCTGGGCATTGTACCCCACACACTGTACCAGGGCTCACTGCTCACTGTGTTCTGGGCCTTGTACCCCACACACTGTACCAGGACTTACTGCTTACTGTGTTCTGGGACTTGTACCCCACACACTGTACCAGGGCTCACTGCTCACTGTGTTCTGGGCCTTGTACCCCACACACTGTACCAGGACTTACTGCTTACTGTGTTCTGGGCCTTGTCCCCCACACACTGTACCAGGGCTCACTGCTCACTGTGTTCTGGGCCTTATACCCCACACACTGTGCCAGGGCTCACTATGTTCTAGGGCTTGTGCCCCACACACTGTAACTGGGCTCACTGCTCACTGTGTTCTGGGCCTTGTACCCCACACACTGTGCCAGGGCTCACTATGTTCTGGGCCTTGTACCCCAAACACTGTACCAGGACTCACTGCTCACTGTGTTCTGGGCTTTGTACCCCACACACTGTACCAGGACTCACTGCTCACGGTGTTCTGGGCCTTGTACCCCACACACTGTACCAGGACTCACTGCTCACTGTGTTCTGGGCCTTGTACCCCAAACACTGTACCAGGACTCACTGCTTACTGTGTTCTGGGGCTTGTACCCCACACACTGTACCAGGGATCACTGCTCACAGTGTTCTGAGCCTTGTACCCCACACACTGTACCAGGGCTCACTGCTCACTGTGTTCTGAGCCTTGTACCCCACACACTGTACCAGGACTCACTGCTCACTGTGTTCTGGGCCTTGTTCACCACACACTGTACCAGGGCTCACTGCTCACTGTGTTCTGGGCCTTGTACCCCGCACACTGTACCAGGACTCACTGCTCACTGTGTTCTGGGCTTTATACCCCCCACACTGTACCAGGACTCACTGCTCACTGTGTTCTGGGCCTTGTACCCCACACACTGTAACTGGGCTCACTGCTCACGGTGTTCTGGGCCTTGTACCCCACACACTGTACCAGGGCTCACTGCTCACGGTGTTCTGTGCCTTGTACCCCACACACTGTACCAGGACTCACTGCTCACTGTGTTCTGGGCCTTGTACCCCACACACTGTACCAGGGCTCACTGCTCACTGTGTTCTGGGCCTTGTACCCCACACACTGTACCAGGGCTCACCGTGTTCTGGGCCTTGTACCCCACACACTGTACCAGGGCTCACTGCTCACGGTGTTCTGTGCCTTGTACCCCACACACTGTACCAGGACTCACTGCTCACTGTGTTCTGGGCCTTGTACCCCACACACTGTACCAGGGCTCACTGCTCACTGTGTTCTGGGCCTTGTACCCCACACACTGTGCCAGGGCTCACTGTGTTCTGGGCCTTGTACCCCACACACTGTACCAGGGCTCACTGCTCACGGTGTTCTGTGCCTTGTACCCCACACACTGTACCAGGAGTCACTGCTCACTGTGTTCTGGGCCTTGGACCCCACACACTGTACCAGGGCTCACTGCTCACTGTGTTGTGGGGTTTGTACCCCACACACTGTACCAGGACTCACTGCTCACTGTGTTCTGGGCCTTATACCCCACACACTGTACCAGGGATCACTGCTTACTGTGTTCTGGGGCTTGTACCCCACACACTGTACCAGGAGTCACTGCTCACTGTGTTCTGGGGCTTGTACCCCACACACTGTACCAGGAGTCACTGCTCACTGTGTTCTGGGCCTTGTGCCCCACACACTGTAACTGGGCTCACTGCTCACTGTGTTCTGGGCTTGGTACCCCACACACTGTACCAGGGCTCACTGCTCACTGTGTTCTGGGCCTTGTACCCCAAACACTGTACCAGGACTCACTGCTTACTGTGTTCTGGGGCTTGTACCTCACACACTGTACCAGGGATCACTGCTCACAGTGTTCTGAGCCTTGTACCCCACACACTGTACCAGGGCTCACTGCTCACTGTGTTCTGGGCCTTGTACCCCACACACTGTACCATGACTCACTGCTCACTGTGTTCTGGGCCTTGTACCCCACACACTGTACCAGGACTCACTGCTCACTGTGTTCTGGGCCTTGTACCCCAAACACTGTACCAGGACTCACTGCTTACTGTGTTCTGGGCCTTGTACCCCACACACTGTACCAGGACTCACTGCTCACGGTGTTCTGGGTCTTGTACCCCACACACTGTACCAGGACTCACTGCTCACTGTGTTCTGGGCCTTGTACCCCAAACACTGTACCAGGACTCACTGCTTACTGTGTTCTGGGGCTTGTACCTCACACACTGTACCAGGGATCACTGCTCACAGTGTTCTGAGCCTTGTACCCCACACACTGTACCAGGGCTCACTGCTCACTGTGTTCTGGGCCTTGTACCCCACACACTGTACCAGGGATCACTGCTCACTGTGTTCTGGGCCTTCTACCCCACACACTGTACCAGGACTCACTGCTCACTGTGTTCTGGGCCTTATACCCCACACACTGTACCAGGGATCACTGCTTACTGTGTTCTGGGGCTTGTACCCCACACACTGTACCAGGAGTCACTGCTCCCTGTGTTCTGGGGCTTGTACCCCACACACTGTACCAGGAGTCACTGCTCACTGTGTTCTGGGCCTTGTGCCCCACACACTGTAACTGGGCTCACTGCTCACTGTGTTCTGGGCTTGGTACCCCACACACTGTACCAGGGATCACTGCTCACTGTGTTCTGGGCCTTGTACCCCACACACTGTGCCAGGGCTCACTATGTTCTAGGGCTTGTGCCCCACACACTGTAACTGGGCTCACTGCTCACTGTGTTCTGGGCCTTGTACCCCACACACTGTACCAGGGCTCACTGCTCACTGTGTTCTGGGCCTTGTACCCCACACACTGTACCAGGACTCACTGCTCACTGTGTTCTGGGCCTAGTACCCCACACACTGTACCAGGGCTCACTGCTCACTGTGTTCTGGGCCTTGTACCCTAGACACTGTACCAGGACTCACTGCTCACGGTGTTCTGGGCCTTGTACCCCACACACTGTACCAGGGCTCACTGCTCACGGTGTTCTGGGCCTTGTACCCCACACACTGTACCAGGACTCACAGCTCACGGTGTTCTGAGCCTTGTACCCCACACAATGTACCAGGGCTCACTGCTCACTGTGTTCTGGGCCTTGTACACCACACACTGTACCAGGGCTCACTGCTCACTGTGTTCTGGGCCTTGTACCCCACACACTGTACCAGGGCTCACTGCTCACTGTGTTCTGGGCCTTGTACCCCACACACTGTACCAGGACTCACTGCTCACTGTGTTCTGGGCCTTGTACCCCACACACTGTAACTGGGCTCACTGCTCACTGTGTTCTGGGCCTTGTACCCCACACACTGTACCAGGACTCACTGCTCACTGTGTTCTGGGCCTTGTACCCCACACACTGTACCAGGGCTCACTGCTCACGGTGTTCTGTGCCTTGTACCCCACACACTGTACCAGGACTCACTGCTCACTGTGTTCTGGACCTTGTACCCCACACACTGTACCAGGGCTCACTGCTCACTGTGTTCTGGGCCTTGTACCCCACACACTGTACCAGGGCTCACTGTGTTCTGGGCCTTGTACCCCACACACTGTACCAGGGCTCACTGCTCACGGTGTTCTGTGCCTTGTACCCCACACACTGTACCAGGAGTCACTGCTCACTGTGTTCTGGGCCTTGTACCCCACACACTGTACCAGGGCTCACTGCTCACTGTGTTCTGGGCCTTGTACCACACACACTGTACCAGGACTCACTGCTCACTGTGTTCTGGGCCTTATACCCCACACACTGTACCAGGGATCACTGCTTACTGTGTTCTGGGGCTTGTACCCCACACACTGTACCAGGAGTCACTGCTCACTGTGTTCTGGGCCTTGTGCCCCACACACTGTAACTGGGCTCACTGCTCACTGTGTTCTGGGCTTGGTACCGCACACACTGTACCAGGGCTCACTGCTCACTGTGTTCTGGGCCTTGTACCCCACACACTGTGCCAGGGCTCACTATGTTCGAGGGCTTGTACCCCACACACTGTACCAGGGCTCACTGCTCACTGTGTTCTGGGCCTTGTACCCCACACACTGTACCAGGACTCACTGCTCACTGTGTTCTGGGCCTTGTACCCCAAACACTGTACCAGGACTCAGTGCTTACTGTGTTCTGGGGCTTGTACCCCACACGCTGTACCAGGGCTCACTGCTCACTGTGTTCTGGGCCTTGTGCCCCACACACTGTACCAGGGCTCACTGCTCACTGTGTTCTGGGCCTTGTACCCCACACACTGTAACTGGGCTCATGCTCACTGTGTTCTGGGCTTGGTACCCCACACACTGTACCAGGACTCACTGCTCACTGTGTTCTGGGCCTTGTACCCCACACACTGTACCAGGGCTCACTGCTCACTGTGTTCTGGGCTTGGTACCCCACACACTGTACCAGGACTCACTGCTCACTGTGTTCTGGGCCTTGTACCCCACACACTGTACCAGGGCTCACTGCTCACTGTGTTCTGGGCCTTGTACCCCACACACTGTACCAGGGCTCACTGCTCACTGTGTTCTGGGCCTTGTACCCCACACACTGTACCAGGACTCACTGTATTCTGGGCCTTGTACCCCACACACTGTACCAGGACTCACTGCTCACTGTGTTCTGGGGCTTGTACCCCACACACTGTACCAGGACTCACTGCTCACTGTGTTCTGGGGCTTGTACCCCACACATTGTACCAGGACTCACTGCTCACTGTGTTCTGGGCCTTGTACCCCACACGTTGTACCAGGACTCACTGCTCACTGTGTTCTGGGCCTTGTACCCCACATACTGTACCAGGACTCACTGTGTTCTGGGCCTTGTACCCCACACACTGTACCAGGACTCACTGCTCACTGTGTTCTGGGGCTTGTACCCCACACACTGTACCATGACTCACTGCTCACTGTGTTCTGGGCATTGTACCCCACACACTGTACCAGGGCTCACTGCTCACTGTGTTCTGGGCCTTGTACCCCACACACTGTACCAGGACTTACTGCTTACTGTGTTCTGGGACTTGTACCCCACACACTGTACCAGGGATCACTGCTCACTGTGTTCTGGGCCTTGTACCCCACACACTGTAACTGGGCTCATGCTCACTGTGTTCTGGGCCTTGTCCCCCACACACTGTACCAGGGCTCACTGCTCACTGTGTTCTGGGCCTTGTACCCCACACACTGTACCAGGGCTCACTGCGTTCTGGGCCTTGTACCCCACACACTGTACCAGGGCTCACTGCTCACTGTGTTCTGGGCCTTGTACCCCACACACTGTACCAGGGCTCACTGCTCACGGTGTTCTGGGCCTTGTACCCCACACACTGTACCAGGACTCACTGCTCACTGTGTTCTGGGCCTTGTACCCCACACACTGTACCAGGACTCACAGCTCACGGTGTTCTGAGCCTTGTACCCCACACAATGTACCAGGGCTCACTGCTCACGGTGTTCTGGGCCTTGTACCCCACACACTGTACCAGGGCTCACTGCTCACTGTATTCTGGGGTTTGTACCCCACACACTGTACCAGGACTCACTGCTCACTGTGTTCTGGGCCTTATACCCCACACACTGTGCCAGGGCTCACTATGTTCTAGGGCTTGTGCCCCACACACTGTAACTGGGCTCACTGCTCACTGTGTTCTGGGCCTTGTACCCCACACACTGTGCCAGGGCTCACTATGTTCTGGGCCTTGTACCCCAAACACTGTACCAGGACTCACTGCTCACTGTGTTCTGGGCTTTGTACCCCACACACTGTACCAGGACTCACTGCTCACGGTGTTCTGGGCCTTGTACCCCACACACTGTACCAGGACTCACTGCTCACTGTGTTCTGGGCCTTGTACCCCAAACACTGTACCAGGACTCACTGCTTACTGTGTTCTGGGGCTTGTACCCCACACACTGTACCAGGGATCACTGCTCACAGTGTTCTGAGCCTTGTACCCCACACACTGTACCAGGGCTCACTGCTCACTGTGTTCTGAGCCTTGTACCCCACACACTGTACCAGGACTCACTGCTCACGGTGTTCTGGGCCTTGTACCCCACACACTGTACCCGGACTCACAACTCACGGTGTTCTGAGCCTTGTACCCCACACAATGTACCAGGGCTCACTGCTCACTGTGTTCTGGGCCTTGTTCACCACACACTGTACCAGGGCACACTGCTCACTGTGTTCTGGGCCTTGTACCCCGCACACTGTACCAGGACTCACTGCTCACTGTGTTCTGGGCTTTATACCCCCCACACTGTACCAGGACTCACTGCTCACTGTGTTCTGGGCCTTGTACCCCACACACTGTAACTGGGCTCACTGCTCACGGTGTTCTGGGCCTTGTACCCCACACACTGTACCAGGGCTCACTGCTCACGGTGTTCTGGGCCTTGTACCCCACACACTGTACCAGGGCTCACTGCTCACTGTGTTCTGGGCCTTGTACCCCACACACTGTACCAGGGCTCACCGTGTTCTGGGCCTTGTACCCCACACACTGTACCAGGGCTCACTGCTCACGGTGTTCTGTGCCTTGTACCCCACACACTGTACCAGGACTCACTGCTCACTGTGTTCTGGGCCTTGTACCCCACACACTGTACCAGGGCTCACTGCTCACTGTGTTCTGGGCCTTGTACCCCACACACTGTGCCAGGGCTCACTGTGTTCTGGGCCTTGTACCCCACACACTGTACCAGGGCTCACTGCTCACGGTGTTCTGTGCCTTGTACCCCACACACTGTACCAGGAGTCACTGCTCACTGTGTTCTGGGCCTTGGACCCCACACACTGTACCAGGGCTCACTGCTCACTGTGTTGTGGGGTTTGTACCCCACACACTGTACCAGGACTCACTGCTCACTGTGTTCTGGGCCTTATACCCCACACACTGTACCAGGGATCACTGCTTACTGTGTTCTGGGGCTTGTACCCCACACACTGTACCAGGAGTCACTGCTCACTGTGTTCTGGGGCTTGTACCCCACACACTGTACCAGGACTCACTGCTCACTGTGTTCTGGGCCTTGTGCCCCACACACTGTAACTGGGCTCACTGCTCACTGTGTTCTGGGCTTGGTACCCCACACACTGTACCAGGGCTCACTGCTCACTGTGTTCTGGGCCTTGTACCCCAAACACTGTACCAGGACTCACTGCTTACTGTGTTCTGGGGCTTGTACCTCACACACTGTACCAGGGATCACTGCTCACAGTGTTCTGAGCCTTGTACCCCACACACTGTACCAGGGCTCACTGCTCACTGTGTTCTGGGCCTTGTACCCCACACACTGTACCATGACTCACTGCTCACTGTGTTCTGGGCCTTGTACCACACACACTGTACCAGGACTCACTGCTCACTGTGTTCTGGGCCTTGTACCCCAAACACTGTACCAGGACTCACTGCTTACTGTGTTCTGGGCCTTGTACCCCACACACTGTACCAGGACTCACTGCTCACGGTGTTCTGGGCCTTGTACCCCACACACTGTACCAGGACTCACTGCTCACTGTGTTCTGGGCCTTGTACCCCAAACACTGTACCAGGACTCACTGCTTACTGTGTTCTGGGGCTTGTACCTCACACACTGTACCAGGGATCACTGCTCACAGTGTTCTGAGCCTTGTACCCCACACACTGTACCAGGGCTCACTGCTCACTGTGTTCTTTGCCTTGTACCCCACACACTGTACCAGGGATCACTGCTCACTGTGTTCTGGGCCTTCTACCCCACACACTGTACCAGGACTCACTGCTCACTGTGTTCTGGGCCTTATACCCCACACACTGTACCAGGGATCACTGCTTACTGTGTTCTGGGGCTTGTACCCCACACACTGTACCAGGAGTCACTGCTCCCTGTGTTCTGGGGCTTGTACCCCACACACTGTACCAGGAGTCACTGCTCACTGTGTTCTGGGCCTTGTGCCCCACACACTGTAACTGGGCTCACTGCTCACTGTGTTCTGGGCTTGGTACCCCACACACTGTACCAGGGCTCACTGCTCACTGTGTTCTGGGCCTTGTACCCCACACACTGTGCCAGGGCTCACTATGTTCTAGGGCTTGTGCCCCACACACTGTAACTGGGCTCACTGCTCACTGTGTTCTGGGCCTTGTACCCCACACACTGTACCAGGGCTCACTGCTCACTGTGTTCTGGGCCTTGTACCCCACACACTGTACCAGGACTCACTGCTCACTGTGTTGTGGGCCTTGTACCCCACACGCTGTACCATGACTCACTGCTCACTGTGTTCTGGGCCTAGTACCCCACACACTGTACCAGGGCTCACTGCTCACTGTGTTCTGGGCCTTGTACCCTAGACACTGTACCAGGACTCACTGCTCACGGTGTTCTGGGCCTTGTACCCCACACACTGTACCAGGGCTCACTGCTCACGGTGTTCTGGGCCTTGTACACCACACACTGTACCAGGACTCACAGCTCACGGTGTTCTGAGCCTTGTACCCCACACAATGTACCAGGGCTCACTGCTCACTGTGTTCTGGGCCTTGTACACCACACACTGTACCAGGGCTCACTGCTCACTGTGTTCTGGGCCTTGTACCCCACACACTGTACCAGGGCTCACTGCTCACTGTGTTCTGGGCCTTGTACCCCACACACTGTACCAGGACTCACTGCTCACTGTGTTCTGGGCCTTGTACCCCACACACTGTAACTGGGCTCACTGCTCACTGTGTTCTGGGCCTTGTACCCCACACACTGTACCAGGACTCACTGCTCACTGTGTTCTGGGCCTTGTACCCCACACACTGTACCAGGGCTCACTGCTCACGGTGTTCTGTGCCTTGTACCCCACACACTGTACCAGGACTCACTGCTCACTGTGTTCTGGACCTTGTACCCCACACACTGTACCAGGGCTCACTGCTCACTGTGTTCTGGGCCTTGTACCCCACACACTGTACCAGGGCTCACTGTGTTCTGGGCCTTGTACCCCACACACTGTACCAGGGCTCACTGCTCACGGTGTTCTGTGCCTTGTACCCCACACACTGTACCAGGAGTCACTGCTCACTGTGTTCTGGGCCTTGTACCCCACACACTGTACCAGGGCTCACTGCTCACTGTGTTCTGGGCCTTGTACCACACACACTGTACCAGGACTCACTGCTCACTGTGTTCTGGGCCTTATACCCCACACACTGTACCAGGGATCACTGCTTACTGTGTTCTGGGGCTTGTACCCCACACACTGTACCAGGACTCACTGCTCACTGTGTTCTGGGCCTTGTACCCCACACACTGTAACTGGGCTCACTGCTCACTGTGTTCTGGGCCTTGTACCCCACACACTGTACCAGGACTCACTGCTCACTGTGTTCTGGGCCTTGTACCCCACACACTGTACCAGGGCTCACTGCTCACTGTGTTCTGGGCTTGGTACCCCACACACTGTACCAGGACTCACTGCTCACTGTGTTCTGGGCCTTGTACCCTAGACACTGTACCTGGGCTCACTGCTCACGGTGTTCTGGGCCTTGTACCCCACACACTGTACCAGGACTCACTGCTCACGGTGTTCAGAGCCTTGTACCCCACACACTGTACCAGGACTCATACCTCACTGTGTTGTGGGCCTTGTACCCCACACGCTGTACCATGACTCACTGCTCACTGTGTTCTGGGCCTTGTACCCCACACACTGTACCAGGGCTCACTGCTCACTGTGTTCTGGGCCTTGTACCCCACACACTGTACCAGGGCTCACTGCTCACTGTGTTCTGGGCCTTGTACCCCACACACTGTACCAGGGCTCACTGCTCACTGTGTTCTGGGCCTTGTACCCCACACACTGTACCAGGGCTCACTGCTCACTGTGTTCTGGGCCTTGTACCCCACACACTGTACCAGGACTCACTGTATTCTGGGCCTTGTACCCCACACACTGTACCAGGACTCACTGCTCACTGTGTTCTGGGGCTTGTACCCCACACACTGTACCAGGACTCACTGCTCACTGTGTTCTGGGGCTTGTACCCCACACATTGTACCAGGACTCACTGCTCACTGTGTTCTGGGCCTTGTACCCCACACGTTGTACCAGGACTCACTGCTCACTGTGTTCTGGGCCTTGTACCCCACATACTGTACCAGGACTCACTGTGTTCTGGGCCTTGTACCCCACACACTGTACCAGGACTCACTGCTCACTGTGTTCTGGGGCTTGTACCCCACACACTGTACCATGACTCACTGCTCACTGTGTTCTGGGCATTGTACCCCACACACTGTACCAGGGCTCACTGCTCACTGTGTTCTGGGCCTTGTACCCCACACACTGTACCAGGACTTACTGCTTACTGTGTTCTGGGACTTGTACCCCACACACTGTACCAGGGCTCACTGCTCACTGTGTTCTGGGCCTTGTACCCCACACACTGTACCAGGACTTACTGCTTACTGTGTTCTGGGACTTGTACCCCACACACTGTACCAGGGATCACTGCTCACTGTGTTCTGGGCCTTGTACCCCACACACTGTAACTGGGCTCATGCTCACTGTGTTCTGGGCCTTGTCCCCCACACACTGTACCAGGGCTCACTGCTCACTGTGTTCTGGGCCTTGTACCCCACACACTGTACCAGGGCTCACTGCGTTCTGGGCCTTGTACCCCACACACTGTACCAGGGCTCACTGCTCACTGTGTTCTGGGCCTTGTACCCCACACACTGTACCAGGGCTCACTGCTCACGGTGTTCTGGGCCTTGTACCCCACACACTGTACCAGGACTCACTGCTCACTGTGTTCTGGGCCTTGTACCCCACACACTGTACCAGGACTCACAGCTCACGGTGTTCTGAGCCTTGTACCCCACACAATGTACCAGGGCTCACTGCTCACGGTGTTCTGGGCCTTGTACCCCACACACTGTACCAGGGCTCACTGCTCACTGTGTTCTGGGGTTTGTACCCCACACACTGTACCAGGACTCACTGCTCACTGTGTTCTGGGCCTTATACCCCACACACTGTGCCAGGGCTCACTATGTTCTAGGGCTTGTGCCCCACACACTGTAACTGGGCTCACTGCTCACTGTGTTCTGGGCCTTGTACCCCACACACTGTGCCAGGGCTCACTATGTTCTGGGCCTTGTACCCCAAACACTGTACCAGGACTCACTGCTCACTGTGTTCTGGGCTTTGTACCCCACACACTGTACCAGGACTCACTGCTCACGGTGTTCTGGGCCTTGTACCCCACACACTGTACCAGGACTCACTGCTCACTGTGTTCTGGGCCTTGTACCCCAAACACTGTACCAGGACTCACTGCTTACTGTGTTCTGGGGCTTGTACCCCACACACTGTACCAGGGATCACTGCTCACAGTGTTCTGAGCCTTGTACCCCACACACTGTACCAGGGCTCACTGCTCACTGTGTTCTGAGCCTTGTACCCCACACACTGTACCAGGACTCACTGCTCACGGTGTTCTGGGCCTTGTACCCCACACACTGTACCCGGACTCACAACTCACGGTGTTCTGAGCCTTGTACCCCACACAATGTACCAGGGCTCACTGCTCACTGTGTTCTGGGCCTTGTTCACCACACACTGTACCAGGGCTCACTGCTCACTGTGTTCTGGGCCTTGTACCCCGCACACTGTACCAGGACTCACTGCTCACTGTGTTCTGGGCTTTATACCCCCCACACTGTACCAGGACTCACTGCTCACTGTGTTCTGGGCCTTGTACCCCACACACTGTAACTGGGCTCACTGCTCACGGTGTTCTGGGCCTTGTACCCCACACACTGTACCAGGGCTCACTGCTCACGGTGTTCTGTGCCTTGTACCCCACACACTGTACCAGGACTCACTGCTCACTGTGTTCTGGGCCTTGTACCCCACACACTATACCAGGGCTCACTGCTCACTGTGTTCTGGGCCTTGTACCCCACACACTGTACCAGGGCTCACCGTGTTCTGGGCCTTGTACCCCACACACTGTACCAGGGCTGACTGCTCACGGTGTTCTGTGCCTTGTACCCCACACACTGTACCAGGACTCACTGCTCACTGTGTTCTGGGCCTTGTACCCCACACACTGTACCAGGGCTCACTGCTCACTGTGTTCTGGGCCTTGTACCCCACACACTGTGCCAGGGCTCACTGTGTTCTGGGCCTTGTACCCCACACACTGTACCAGGGCTCACTGCTCACGGTGTTCTGTGCCTTGTACCCCACACACTGTACCAGGAGTCACTGCTCACTGTGTTCTGGGCCTTGGACCCCACACACTGTACCAGGGCTCACTGCTCACTGTGTTGTGGGGTTTGTACCCCACACACTGTACCAGGACTCACTGCTCACTGTGTTCTGGGCCTTATACCCCACACACTGTACCAGGGATCACTGCTTACTGTGTTCTGGGGCTTGTACCCCACACACTGTACCAGGAGTCACTGCTCACTGTGTTCTGGGGCTTGTACCCCACACACTGTACCAGGACTCACTGCTCACTGTGTTCTGGGCCTTGTGCCCCACACACTGTAACTGGGCTCACTGCTCACTGTGTTCTGGGCTTGGTACCCCACACACTGTACCAGGGCTCACTGCTCACTGTGTTCTGGGCCTTGTACCCCAAACACTGTACCAGGACTCACTGCTTACTGTGTTCTGGGGCTTGTACCTCACACACTGTACCAGGGATCACTGCTCACAGTGTTCTGAGCCTTGTACCCCACACACTGTACCAGGGCTCACTGCTCACTGTGTTCTGGGCCTTGTACCCCACACACTGTACCATGACTCACTGCTCACTGTGTTCTGGGCCTTGTACCCCACACACTGTACCAGGACTCACTGCTCACTGTGTTCTGGGCCTTGTACCCCAAACACTGTACCAGGACTCACTGCTTACTGTGTTCTGGGCCTTGTACCCCACACACTGTACCAGGACTCACTGCTCACGGTGTTCTGGGCCTTGTACCCCACACACTGTACCAGGACTCACTGCTCACTGTGTTCTGGGCCTTGTACCCCAAACACTGTACCAGGACTCACTGCTTACTGTGTTCTGGGGCTTGTACCTCACACACTGTACCAGGGATCACTGCTCACAGTGTTCTGAGCCTTGTACCCCACACACTGTACCAGGGCTCACTGCTCACTGTGTTCTGGGCCTTGTACCCCACACACTGTACCAGGGATCACTGCTCACTGTGTTCTGGGCCTTCTACCCCACACACTGTACCAGGACTCACTGCTCACTGTGTTCTGGGCCTTATACCCCACACACTGTACCAGGGATCACTGCTTACTGTGTTCTGGGGCTTGTACCCCACACACTGTACCAGGAGTCACTGCTCCCTGTGTTCTGGGCCTTGTGCCCCACACACTGTAACTGGGCTCACTGCTCACTGTGTTCTGGGCTTGGTACCCCACACACTGTACCAGGGCTCACTGCTCACTGTGTTCTGGGCCTTGTACCCCACACACTGTGCCAGGGCTCACTATGTTCTAGGGCTTGTGCCCCACACACTGTAACTGGGCTCACTGCTCACTGTGTTCTGGGCCTTGTACCCCACACACTGTACCAGGGCTCACTGCTCACTGTGTTCTGGGCCTTGTACCCCACACACTGTACCAGGACTCACTGCTCACTGTGTTGTGGGCCTTGTACCCCACACGCTGTACCATGACTCACTGCTCACTGTGTTCTGGGCCTAGTACCCCACACACTGTACCAGGGCTCACTGCTCACTGTGTTCTGGGCCTTGTACCCTAGACACTGTACCAGGACTCACTGCTCACGGTGTTCTGGGCCTTGTACCCCACACACTGTACCAGGGCTCACTGCTCACGGTGTTCTGGGCCTTGTACACCACACACTGTACCAGGACTCACAGCTCACGGTGTTCTGAGCCTTGTACCCCACACAATGTACCAGGGCTCACTGCTCACTGTGTTCTGGGCCTTGTACACCACACACTGTACCAGGGCTCACTGCTCACTGTGTTCTGGGCCTTGTACCCCACACACTGTACCAGGGCTCACTGCTCACTGTGTTCTGGGCCTTGTACCCCACACACTGTACCAGGACTCACTGCTCACTGTGTTCTGGGCCTTGTACCCCACACACTGTAACTGGGCTCACTGCTCACTGTGTTCTGGGCCTTGTACCCCACACACTGTACCAGGACTCACTGCTCACTGTGTTCTGGGCCTTGTACCCCACACACTGTACCAGGGCTCACTGCTCACGGTGTTCTGTGCCTTGTACCCCACACACTGTACCAGGACTCACTGCTCACTGTGTTCTGGACCTTGTACCCCACACACTGTACCAGGGCTCACTGCTCACTGTGTTCTGGGCCTTGTACCCCACACACTGTACCAGGGCTCACTGTGTTCTGGGCCTTGTACCCCACACACTGTACCAGGGCTCACTGCTCACGGTGTTCTGTGCCTTGTACCCCACACACTGTACCAGGAGTCACTGCTCACTGTGTTCTGGGCCTTGTACCCCACACACTGTACCAGGGCTCACTGCTCACTGTGTTCTGGGCCTTGTACCACACACACTGTACCAGGACTCACTGCTCACTGTGTTCTGGGCCTTATACCCCACACACTGTACCAGGGATCACTGCTTACTGTGTTCTGGGGCTTGTACCCCACACACTGTACCAGGAGTCACTGCTCACTGTGTTCTGGGCCTTGTGCCCCACACACTGTAACTGGGCTCACTGCTCACTGTGTTCTGGGCTTGGTACCGCACACACTGTACCAGGGCTCACTGCTCACTGTGTTCTGGGCCTTGTACCCCACACACTGTGCCAGGGCTCACTATGTTCGAGGGCTTGTACCCCACACACTGTACCAGGGCTCACTGCTCACTGTGTTCTGGGCCTTGTACCCCACACACTGTACCAGGACTCACTGCTCACTGTGTTCTGGGCCTTGTACCCCAAACACTGTACCAGGACTCAGTGCTTACTGTGTTCTGGGGCTTGTACCCCACACGCTGTACCAGGGCTCACTGCTCACTGTGTTCTGGGCCTTGTACCCCACACACTGTACCAGGGCTCACTGCTCACTGTGTTCTGGGCCTTGTACCCCACACACTGTAACTGGGCTCATGCTCACTGTGTTCTGGGCTTGGTACCCCACACACTGTACCAGGACTCACTGCTCACTGTGTTCTGGGCCTTGTACCCCACACACTGTACCAGGGCTCACTGCTCACTGTGTTCTGGGCTTGGTACCCCACACACTGTACCAGGACTCACTGCTCACTGTGTTCTGGGCCTTGTACCCTAGACACTGTAACTGGGCTCACTGCTCACGGTGTTCTGGGCCTTGTACCCCACACACTGTACCAGGACTCACTGCTCACGGTGTTCAGAGCCTTGTACCCCACACACTGTACCAGGACTCATACCTCACTGTGTTGTGGGCCTTGTACCCCACACGCTGTACCATGACTCACTGCTCACTGTGTTCTGGGCCTTGTACCCCACACACTGTACCAGGGCTCACTGCTCACTGTGTTCTGGGCCTTGTACCCCACACACTGTACCAGGGCTCACTGCTCACTGTGTTCTGGGCCTTGTACCCCACACACTGTACCAGGGCTCACTGCTCACTGTGTTCTGGGCCTTGTACCCCACACACTGTACCAGGGCTCACTGCTCACTGTGTTCTGGGCCTTGTACCCCACACACTGTACCAGGACTCACTGTATTCTGGGCCTTGTACCCCACACACTGTACCAGGACTCACTGCTCACTGTGTTCTGGGGCTTGTACCCCACACACTGTACCAGGACTCACTGCTCACTGTGTTCTGGGGCTTGTAACCCACACATTGTACCAGGACTCACTGCTCACTGTGTTCTGGGCCTTGTACCCCACACGTTGTACCAGGACTCACTGCTCACTGTGTTCTGGGCCTTGTACCCCACATACTGTACCAGGACTCACTGTGTTCTGGGCCTTGTACCCCACACACTGTACCAGGACTCACTGCTCACTGTGTTCCGGGGCTTGTACCCCACACACTGTACCATGACTCACTGCTCACTGTGTTCTGGGCATTGTACCCCACACACTGTACCAGGGCTCACTGCTCACTGTGTTCTGGGCCTTGTACCCCACACACTGTACCAGGACTTACTGCTTACTGTGTTCTGGGACTTGTACCCCACACACTGTACCAGGGCTCACTGCTCACTGTGTTCTGGGCCTTGTACCCCACACACTGTACCAGGACTTACTGCTTACTGTGTTCTGGGACTTGTACCCCACACACTGTACATGGGATCACTGCTCACTGTGTTCTGGGCCTTGTACCCCACACACTGTACCAGGGCTCACTGCTCACGGTGTTCTGGGCCTTGTACCCCACACACTGTACCAGGACTCACTGCTCACTGTGTTCTGGGGCTTGTACCCCACACATTGTACCAGGACTCACTGCTCACTGTGTTCTGGGCCTTGTACCCCACACATTGTACCAGGACTCACTGCTCACTGTGTTCTGGGCCTTGTACCCCACATACTGTACCAGGACTCACTGCTCACTGTGTTCTGGGCCTTGTACCCCACACACTGTACCAGGACTTACTGCTTACTGTGTTCTGGGACTTGTACCCCACACACTGTACCAGGGATCACTGCTCACTGTGTTCTGGGCCTTGTACCCCACACACTGTAACTGGGCTCATGCTCACTGTGTTCTGGGCCTTGTCCCCCACACACTGTACCAGGGCTCACTGCTCACTGTGTTCTGGGCCTTGTACCCCACACACTGTACCAGGGCTCACTGCGTTCTGGGCCTTGTACCCCACACACTGTACCAGGGCTCACTGCTCACTGTGTTCTGGGCCTTGTACCCCACACACTGTACCAGGACTCACTGCTCACTGTGTTCTGGGCCTTGTACCCCACACACTGTACCAGGACTCACTGCTCACTGTGTTCTGGGGCTTGTACCCCACACACTGTACCATGACTCACTGCTCACTGTGTTCTGGGCATTGTACCCCACACACTGTACCAGGGCTCACTGCTCACTGTGTTCTGGGCTTGGTACCCCACACACTGTACGAGGACTCACTGCTCACTGTGTTCTGGGCCTTGTACCCCACACACTGTACCAGGGCTCACTGCGTTCTGGGCCTTGTACCCCACACACTGTACCAGGACTCACTGCTCACTGTGTTCTGGGCCTTGTACCCCACACACTGTACCAGGGATCACTGCTCACTGTGTTCTGGGCCTTGTACCCCACACACTGTAACTGGGCTCATGCTCACTGTGTTCTGGGCCTTGTCCCCCACACACTGTACCAGGGCTCACTGCTCACGGTGTCTGGGCCTTGTACCCCACACATTGTACCAGGACTCACTGCTCACTGTGTTCTGGGCCTTGTACCCCACACATTGTACCAGGACTCACTGCTCACTGTGTTCTGGGCCTTGTACCCCACATACTGTACCAGGACTCACTGTGTTCTGGGCCTTGTACCCCACACACTGTACCAGGACTCACTGCTCACTGTGTTCTGGGGCTTGTACCCCACACACTGTACCATGACTCACTGCTCACTGTGTTCTGGGCATTGTACCCCACACACTGTACCAGGGCTCACTGCTCACTGTGTTCTGGGCCTTGTACACCACACACTGTACCAGGACTTACTGCTTACTGTGTTCTGGGACTTGTACCCCACACACTGTACCAGGGATCACTGCTCACTGTGTTCTGGGCCTTGTACCCCACACACTGTAACTGGGCTCATGCTCACTGTGTTCTGGGCCTTGTCCCCCACACACTGTACCAGGGCTCACTGCTCACTGTGTTCTGGGCCTTGTACCCCACACACTGTACCAGGGCTCACTGCGTTCTGGGCCTTGTACCCCACACACTGTACCAGGGCTCACTGCTCACTGTGTTCTGGGCCTTGTACCCCACACACTGTACCAGGGCTCACTGCTCACTGTGTTCTGGGCTTGTACCCCACACACTGTACCAGGGATCACTGCTCACTGTGTTCTGGGCCTTGTACCCCACACACTGTACCAGGACTCACTGCTCACTGTGTTCTGGGGCTTGTACCCCACACACTGTACCATGACTCACTGCTCACTGTGTTCTGGGCATTGTACCCCACACACTGTACCAGGGCTCACTGCTCACTGTGTTCTGGGCCTTGTACCCCACACACTGTACCAGGACTTACTGCTTACTGTGTTCTGGGACTTGTACCCCACACACTGTACCAGGGCTCACTGCTCACTGTGTTCTGGGCCTTGTACCCCACACACTGTACCAGGACTTACTGCTTACTGTGTTCTGGGACTTGTACCCCACACACTGTACCAGGGATCACTGCTCACTGTGTTCTGGGCCTTGTACCCCACACACTGTAACTGGGCTCATGCTCACTGTGTTCTGGGCCTTGTCCCCCACACACTGTACCAGGGCTCACTGCTCACTGTGTTCTGGGCCTTGTACCCCACACACTGTACCAGGGCTCACTGCGTTCTGGGCCTTGTACCCCACACACTGTACCAGGGCTCACGGCTCACTGTGTTCTGGGCTTGTACCCCACACACTGTACCAGGGCTCACTGCTCACTGTGTTCTGGGCCTTGTACCCCACACACTGTACCAGGGCTCACTGCTCACGGTGTTCTGGGCCTTGTACCCCACACACTGTACCAGGACTCACTGCTCACTGTGTTCTGGGGCTTGTACCCCACACATTGTACCAGGACTCACTGCTCACTGTGTTCTGGGCCTTGTACCCCACACATTGTACCAGGACTCACTGCTCACTGTGTTCTGGGCCTTGTACCCAACATACTGTACCAGGACTCACTGTGTTCTGGGCCTTGTACCCCACACACTGTACCAGGACTCACTGCTCACTGTGTTCTGGGGCTTGTACCCCACACACTGTACCATGACTCACTGCTCACTGTGTTCTGGGCATTGTACCCCACACACTGTACCAGGGCTCACTGCTCACTGTGTTCTGGGCCTTGTACCCCACACACTGTACCAGGACTTACTGCTTACTGTGTTCTGGGACTTGTACCCCACACACTGTACCAGGGATCACTGCTCACTGTGTTCTGGGCCTTGTACCCCACACACTGTAACTGGGCTCATGCTCACTGTGTTCTGGGCCTTGTCCCCCACACACTGTACCAGGGCTCACTGCTCACTGTGTTCTGGGCCTTGTACCCCACACACTGTACCAGGGATCACTGCGTTCTGGGCCTTGTACCCCACACACTGTACCAGGGCTCACTGCTCACTGTGTTCTGGGCCTTGTACCCCACACACTGTACCAGGGCTCACTGCTCACTGTGTTCTGGGCTTGTTACCCCACACACTGTACCAGGACTCACTGCTCACTGTGTTCTGGGCCTTGTACCCCACACACTGTACCAGGGATCACTGCTCACTGTGTTCTGGGCCTTGTACCCCACACACTGTACCAGGGCTCACTGCTCACTGTGTTCTGGGCTTGGTACCCCACACACTGTACGAGGACTCACTGCTCACTGTGTTCTGGGCCTTGTACCCCACACACTGTACCAGGGATCACTGCTCACTGTGTTCTGGGCCTTGTACCCCACACACTGTAACTGGGCTCATGCTCACTGTGTTCTGGGCCTTGTCCCCCACACACTGTACCAGGGCTCACTGCTCACTGTGTTCTGGGCCTTGTACCCCACACACTGTACCAGGGCTCACTGCGTTCTGGGCCTTGTACCCCACACACTGTACCAGGGCTCACTGCTCACTGTGTTCTGGGCCTTGTACCCCACACACTGTACCAGGGCTCACTGCTCACTGTGTTCTGGGCTTGTACCCCACACACTGTACCAGGGCTCACTGCTCACTGTGTTCTGGGCCTTGTACCCCACACACTGTACCAGGGCTCACTGCTCACGGTGTTCTGGGCCTTGTACCCCACACATTGTACCAGGACTCACTGCTCACTGTGTTCTGGGCCTTGTACCCCACACATTGTACCAGGACTCACTGCTCACTGTGTTCTGGGCCTTGTACCCCACATACTGTACCAGGACTCACTGTGTTCTGGGCCTTGTACCCCACACACTGTACCAGGACTCACTGCTCACTGTGTTCTGGGGCTTGTACCCCACACACTGTACCATGACTCACTGCTCACTGTGTTCTGGGCATTGTACCCCACACACTGTACCAGGGCTCACTGCTCACTGTGTTCTGGGCCTTGTACCCCACACACTGTACCAGGACTTACTGCTTACTGTGTTCTGGGACTTGTACCCCACACACTGTACCAGGGATCACTGCTCACTGTGTTCTGGGCCTTGTACCCCACACACTGTAACTGGGCTCATGCTCACTGTGTTCTGGGCCTTGTACCCCACACACTGTACCAGGGCTCACTGCTCACTGTGTTCTGGGCCTTGTACCCCACACACTGTACCAGGGCTCACTGCGTTCTGGGCCTTGTACCCCACACACTGTACCAGGGCTCACTGCTCACTGTGTTCTGGGCCTTGTACCCCACACACTGTACCAGGGCTCACTGCTCACTGTGTTCTGGGCTTGTACCCCACACACTGTACCAGGGATCACTGCTCACTGTGTTCTGGGCCTTGTACCCCACACACTGTACCAGGGCTCACTGCTCACGGTGTTCTGGGCCTTGTACCCCACACACTGTACCAGGACTCACTGCTCACTGTGTTCTGGGCCTTGTACCCCACATACTGTACCAGGACTCACTGTGTTCTGGGCCTTGTACCCCAAACACTGTACCAGGACTCACTGCTCACTGTGTTCTGGGCCTTGTACCCCACACACTGTACCAGGACTCACTGCTCACTGTGTTCTGGGGCTTGTACCCCACACACTGTACCATGACTCACTGCTCACTGTGTTCTGGGCATTGTACCCCACACACTGTACCAGGGCTCACTGCTCACTGTGTTCTGGGCTTGGTACCCCACACACTGTACGAGGACTCACTGCTCACTGTGTTCTGGGCCTTGTACCCCACACACTGTACCAGGGCTCACTGCTCACTGTGTTCTGGGCTTGTTACCCCACACACTGTACCAGGACTCACTGCTCACTGTGTTCTGGGCCTTGTACCCCACACACTGTACCAGGGCTCACTGCTCACTGTGTTCTGGGCTTGGTACCCCACACACTGTACGAGGACTCACTGCTCACTGTGTTCTGGGCCTTGTACCCCACACACTGTACCAGGGCTCACTGCTCACTGTGTTCTGGGCTTGTTACCCCACACACTGTACCAGGACTCACTGCTCACTGTGTTCTGGGCCTTGTACCCCACACACTGTACCAGGGCTCACTGCTCACTGTGTTCTGGGCTTGGTACCCCACACACTGTACCAGGACTCACTGCTCACTGTGTTCTGGGCCTTGTACCCCACACACTGTACCAGGGCTCACTGCTCACTGTGTTCTGGGCCTTGTACCCCACACACTGTACCAGGACTTACTGCTCACTGTGTTCTGGGCCTTGTACCCCACACACTGTACCAGGACTTACTGCTTACTGTGTTCTGGGACTTGTACCCCACACACTGTACCAGGGATCACTGCTCACTGTGTTCTGGGCCTTGTACCCCACACACTGTAACTGGGCTCATGCTCACTGTGTTCTGGGCCTTGTCCCCCACACACTGTACCAGGGCTCACTGCTCACTGTGTTCTGGGCCTTGTACCCCACACACTGTACCAGGGCTCACTGCGTTCTGGGCCTTGTACCCCACACACTGTACCAGGGCTCACTGCTCACTGTGTTCTGGGCCTTGTACCCCACACACTGTACCAGGGCTCACTGCTCACTGTGTTCTGGGCTTGTACCCCACACACTGTACCAGGGATCACTGCTCACTGTGTTCTGGGCCTTGTACCCCACACACTGTACCAGGGCTCACTGCTCACGGTGTTCTGGGCCTTGTACCCCACACACTGTACCAGGACTCACTGCTCACTGTGTTCTGGGGCTTGTACCCCACACACTGTACCAGGACTCACTGCTCACTGTGTTCTGGGGCTTGTACCCCACACACTGTACCAGGACTCACTGCTCACTGTGTTCTGGGCCTTGTACCCCACATACTGTACCAGGACTCACTGTGTTCTGGGCCTTTTACCCCAAACACTGTACCAGGACTCACTGCTCACTGTGTTCTGGGCCTTGTACCCCACACACTGTACCATGACTCACTGCTCACTGTGTTCTGGGCCTTGTACCCCACACACTGTACCAGGACTCACTGCTCACTGTGTTCTGGGCCTTGTACCCCACACACTGTACCAGGGCTCACTGCTCACTGTGTTCTGGGCTTGGTACCCCACACACTGTACCAGGACTCACTGCTCACGGTGTTCTGAGCATTGTACCCCACACACTGTACCAGGACTCATACCTCACTGTGTTGTGGGCCTTGTACCCCACACGCTGTACCATGACTCACTGCTCACTGTGTTCTGGGCCTTGTACCGCACACACTGTACCAGGGCTCACTGCTCACTGTGTTCTGGGCCTTGTACCCTAGACACTGTACCAGGACTCACTGCTCACGGTGTTCTGGGCCTTGTACCCCACACACTGTACCAGGACTCATACCTCACTGTGTTGTGGGCCTTGTACCCCACACACTGTACCATGACTCACTGCTCACTGTGTTCTGGGCTTTGTACCCCACACACTGTACCAGGACTCACTGCTCACTGTGTTCTGGCCTTGTACCCCACACACTGTACCAGGACTCACTGCTCACTGTGTTCTGGGCCTTGTACCCCACACACTGTACCAGGACTCACTGCTCACTGTGTTCTGGGCCTTGTACCCCAAACACTGTACCAGGGCTCACTGCTCACTGTGTTCTGGGCCTTGTACCCCACTCACTGTAACTGGGCTCACTGCTCACGGTGTTCTGGGCCTTGTACCCCACACACTGTACCAGGGCTCACAGCTCACGGTGTTCTGGGCCATGTACCCCACACACTGTACCAGGACTCACTGCTCACTGTGTTCTGTGCCTTGTACCCCACTCACTGTACCAGGACTCACTGCTCACTGTGTTCTGGGCCTTGTACCCCACTCACTGTAACTGGGCTCACTGCTCACTGTGTTCTGGGCCTTGTACCCCACACACTGTACCAGGGATCACTGCTTACTGTGTTCTGGGCCTTGTACCCCACACACTGTGCCAGGGCTCACTGTGTTCTGGGCCTTATACCCCACACACTGTGCCAGGGCTCACTGTGTTCTGGGCCTTGTACCCCACACACTGTACCAGGACTCACTGCTCACGGTGTTCTGGGCCTTGTACCCCACACACTGTACCAGGGCTCACTGTGTTCTGGGCCTTGTACCCCACACACTGTACCAGGACTCACTGCTCACGGTGTTCTGGGCCTTGTACCCCACACACTGTACCAGGACTCACTGCTCACTGTGTTCTGGGCCTTGTACCCCACACACTGTACCAGGACTCACTGCTCACTGTGTTCTGAGCCTTGTACCCCACACACTGTACCAGGGCACACTGCTCACTGTGTTCTGGGCCTTGTACCCCACACACTGTACCAGGGCTCACTGCTCACTGTGTTCTGGGCCTTGTACCCCACACACTTTACCAGGGCTCACTGCTCACTGTGTTCTGGGCCTTGTACCCCACACACTGTTCCAGGGATCACTGCTCACTGTGTTCTGGGCCTTCTACCCCACACACTGTACCAGGACTCACTGCTCACTGTGTTCTGGGCCTTGTACCCCACACACTGTACCAGGGCTCACTGCTCAATGTGTTCTGGGCTTGGTACCCCACACACTGTACCAGGACTCACTGCTCACTGTGTTCTGGGCCTTGTACCCCACTCACTGTAACTGGGCTCACTGCTCACTGTGTTCTGGGCCTTGTACCCCACACACTGTACCAGGGATCACTGCTTACTGTGTTCTGGGCCTTGTACCCCACACACTGTGCCAGGGCTCACTGTGTTGTGGGCCTTATACCCCACACACTGTGCCAGGGCTCACTGTGTTCTGGGCCTTGTACCCCACACACTGTACCAGGACTCACTGCTCACGGTGTTCTGGGCCTTGTACCCCACACACTGTGCCAGGGCTCACTGTGTTCTGGGCCTTGTACCCCACACACTGTACCAGGACTCACTGCTCACTGTGTTCTGGGCCTTGTACCCCACACACTGTACCAGGACTCACTGCTCACTGTGTTCTGGGCCTTGTACCCCACACACTGTACCAGGGCTCACTGCTCACTGTGTTCTGGGCTTGGTACCCCACACACTGTACCAGGACTCACTGCTCACTGTGTTCTGGGCCTTGTACCCTAGACACTGTACCAGGGCTCACTGCTCACGGTGTTCTGGGCCTTGTACCCCACACACTGTACCAGGACTCACTGCTCACTGTGTTCTGGGCCTTGTACCCCACACACTGTACCAGGGCTCACTACTCACGGTGTTCTGGGCCTTGTACCCCACACACTGTACAAGGACTCACTGCTCACTGTGTTCTGGGCCTTGTACCCCACACACTGTACCAGGACTCACTGCTCACTGTGTTCTGGGCCTTGTACCCCACTCACTGTAACTGGACTCACTGCTCACGGTGTTCTGGGCCTTGTACCCCACACACTGTACCAGGACTTACTGCTCACGGTGTTCTGGGCCTTGTACCCCACACACTGTACCAGGGCTCACTGCTCTCTGTGTTCTGGGCCTTGTACCCCAAACACTGTACCAGGGCTCACTGCTCACTGTGTTCTGGGCCATGTACCCCACACACTGTACCAGGACTCACTGCTCACTGTGTTCTGGGCCTTGTACCCCACTCACTGTAACTGGGCTCACTGCTCACGGTGTTCTGGGCCTTGTATCCCACACACTGTACCAGGGATCACTGCTTACTGTGTTCTGGGCCTTGTACCCCACACACTGTGCCAGGGCTCACTGTGTTCTGGGCCTTGTACCCCACACACTGTACCAGGGCTCACTGCTCACTGTGTTCTGGGCCTTGTCCCCCACACACTGTACCAGGACTCACTGCTCACTGTGTTCTGGGCCTTGTCCCCCACACACTGTACCAGGACTCACTGCTCACTGTGTTCTGGGCCTTGTACCCCACACACTGTACCAGGGCTCACTGCTCACTGTGTTCTGGGCCTTGTACCCTAGACACTGTACCAGGACTCACTGCTCACGGTGTTCTGGGCCTTGTACCCCACTCACTGTACCAGGACTCACTGCTCACTGTGTTCTGGGCCTTGTACCCCACACACTGTACCATGACTCACTGCTCACTGTGTTCTGGACCTTGTACCCCACACACTGTACCAGGACTCACTGCTCACTGTGTTCTGGGCCTTGTACCCCACTCACTGTACCAGGGCTCACTGCTCACTGTGTTCTGGGCCTTGTACCCCACACACTGTGCCAGGGCTCACTGTGTTCTGGGCCTTGTACCCCACACACTGTACCAGGGATCACTGCTCACTGTGTTCTGGGCCTTCTACCCCACACACTGTACCAGGACTCACTGCTCACTGTGTTCTGGGCCTTGTACCCCACATACTGTACCAGGGCTCACTGTGTTCTGGGCCTTATACCCCACACACTGTACCAGGGCTCACTGCTCACTGTGTTCTGGGCCTTGTCCCCCACACACTGTACCAGGACTCACTACTCACTGTGTTCTGGGCCTTGTACGCCACACACTGTACCAGGGCTCACTGCTCACTGTGTTCTGGGCTTGTTAGCCCACACACTGTACCAGGACTCACTGCTCACTGTGTTCTGGGCCTTGTACCCCACACACTGTACCAGGGCTCACTGCTCACTGTGTTCTGGGCTTGGTACCCCACACACTGTACCAGGACTCACTGCTCACGGTGTTCTGGGCCTTGTCCCCCACACACTGTACCAGGGATCACTGCTTACTGTGTTCTGGGCCTTGTACCCCACACACTGTGCCAGGGCTCACTGTGTTCTGGGCCTTATACCCCACACACTGTGCCAGGGCTCACTGTGTTCTGGGCCTTGTACCCCACACACTGTACCAGGACTCACTGCTCACTGTGTTCTGGGCCTTGTACCCCACACACTGTACCAGGGCTCACTGCTCACTGTGTTCTGGGCCTTGTCCCCCACACACTGTACCAGGACTCACTGCTCACTGTGTTCTGGGCCTTGTCCCCCACACACTGTACCAGGACTCACTGCTCACTGTGTTCTGGGCCTTGTACCCCACACACTGTACCAGGGCTCACTGCTCATTGTGTTCTGGGCCTTGTACCCCACTCACTGTACCAGGACTCACTGCTCACTGTGTTCTGGGCCTTGTACCCCACACACTGTACCATGACTCACTGCTCACTGTGTTCTGGACCTTGTACCCCACACACTGTACCAGGACTCACTGCTCACTGTGTTCTGGGCCTTGTACCCCACTCACTGTACCAGGGCTCACTGCTCACTGTGTTCTGGGCCTTGTACCCCACACACTGTGCCAGGGCTCACTGTGTTCTGGGCCTTGTACCCCACACACTGTACCAGGACTCACTGCTCACTGTGTTCTGGGCCTTGTACCCCACACACTGTACCAGGGCTCACTGCTCACTGTGTTCTGGGCCTTGTACCCCACATACTGTACCAGGGCTCACTGTGTTCTGGGCCTTATACCCCACACACTGTACCAGGGATCACTGCTTACTGTGTTCTGGGGCTTGCACCCCACACACTGTACCAGGACTCACTGCTCTCGTTGTTTCACGGCTCTCTGCTCCAGGCACCTGCTGCTGTGCTAGTATTCACCTCCGGTGCTGAGAGAAGAGAAAATGAAAAAACGAGAGACATAAAGGGAAAAAGAATGAAAAAGAACAGTAGCAGCAGAGGAGCCCTGACAGGAATGTCCTAATCTACTGCCATTTTGACCCATAGTGGATAGGCTTTGGGGTTACAGGAGAGTTCCTGTCTGCAGGATTTCCTAGATTCTTACCTGCTCTTGTCGCCACAGTATTTATATAGTCACTCCACAGCAGTTTCTGGTTAATGGTCACCGTCAGGATGTGACTGGGCTTCAGTGATGGTAATGCTATTGAGCAACAGGGGCCTGCAGTAGTTACTTCCTGGCACTGTTACGCACAAATTTGGTTTACCACTTACCCGGCCCTTTCTTGCTGCCTTTGGACAGGGAACGTTTCAGTATTGAGGAGTTGCAAAATGGTCCTGAATATAGTAAAGTCATTAACATTCTGATCTTGTTGGAATAAAGGCCACTGATGAAGCAACTGAAGATGTCGAGTCTTGGTCACTACCCTGAGGAGCTCCTGCAGAGATATCCTGGAGTTGGGGTAATTGGCCTCCAACAACCCCAACCATCTTCCTGTGTGCCAGGTATGACTGCAACCAGTGGAGAGTTTGTCCCCTGATTCGCACTGACTTTTATTTTGCTGGGGCTCCTTGATGCCACGCTCGGTCAAATGCCGTCACGGCGTCAAGGGCAATCATTCGCATTTCAAACACTCTCACTCTCTTATGCACAGTGGTTAGCACTGCTGCCTCCCAGCAGAGACACCTGGGTTCAATTCCTGCCTCAGGCAACTGTCTGTGTGGAGTTTGCACATTCTCCCCGTGTCTGTGTGGGTTTCCTCCGGGTGCTCCAGTTTCCTCCCCCAGTCCAAAAATGTGCAGGTTAGGTGAATTGGCCATGCTAAATTGCCCGTAGTGTTAGGTGAAGGGGTAAATGTAGGGGAATGGGTCTGGGTGGGTTTCTCTTCAGAGGGTTGGTGTGGACTTGTTGGGCTCAAGGGCCTGTTTCCACAATGTAAGTAATCTAAACCTCATCGCTGCAATTTAACTCGCTTTTCCACGTTCAGGCCAAAGCTGTAATGAGGTCAGGACTTTGTGGAACCCCAAACAGTATTTGTGGGTAGGTTATTGCGGAGTATGATAGCACTCTCAACTATACAGACCAGACTGATGAACTAGGTAACCAGACTCGTAAACTGTGTGACCAGACTGGTAAACTGGGTGACCTGGACAGGTTAGGTGAGTGGTCAGATGCATGGCAGATGCAGTTTAATGTGGATAAATGTATGGTTATCCACTTTGGTGGCAAGAACAGGAAGGCAGATTACTACCTAAATAGAATCAATTTAGGTAAAGGGGCAGTACAGAGAGATCTGGGTGTTCTTGTACACCAGTCAATGAAGGTAAGCATGCAGGTACAGCAGGTAGTGAAGAACGCTAATAGCATGCTGGCCTTCATAACAAGAGGGATTGAGTATAGAAGCAAACAGGTTCTCTGCAGCTGTACAGGGCCCTGGTGAGACCACACCTGGAGTACTGTGTGCAGTTCTGGTCTCCAAATTTGAGGAAAGACATTCTGGCTATTGAGGGAGTGCAGCGATGGATCACGAGGTCAATTCCTGGAATGGCGGGACTACCTTACACTGAAAGACTGGAGCGACTGGGCTTGTATACCCTTGAGTTTAGAAGATTGAGAGGAGATCTGATTGAGACATATAAGAGTATTAAAGGATTGGACACTCTGGCAGCAGGAAACATATTTCCAATGATGAGTGAGTGTCAAACCAGAGCCCACAGCTTAAAAATACGGGGTAGACCATTTAGGACAGAGATGAGGAGAAACTACTTCACCCAGAGAGTGGGGGCTGTGTGGATTGCTCTGCCCCAGAGGGCAGTGGAGGCCCAGTCTCTGGATTCATTTAAGAAAGAGTTGGATGGAGCTCTCAAGGATAGTGGAGTCAAGGGTTATGGAAATAAGGCAGGAGCAGGATACTGATTAAGGATGATCAGCCATGATCATATTGAATGGCGGTGCAGGCTCGGAGGGCAGAATGGCCTACTCCTGCACCTATTGTCTATTGACCTGGCTGGTGAACTAGGTGACCAGTCTGGTCAACTGGGTGACCAGACTGGTACACTGCGTGACCTTTACAAAAATGGCGAGCCCCCCGCTTTTTGGTTCGACGAAGTTGGCCGGCCGGCCTCTCCACACGACCTTCCTGTCCCGGCTGCCTTTATTCCCTGGTGAAGCCCTTTTTGCCCGAAGCGTCGACTTCGAAGCTCCTCGGACGCTGCCCGAACCTGCTCTTGCTCTTCCAGCACCACTCTAATCCAGGATCTGGTTTCCAGCCTCTGCAGTCATCGTTTTTTTTATATAAAAAACCTCGTTGATTTTAAACGAATCCTCTTGCAAAGGACGCCTGCCTTGGAGAAGTTTTCCTCCTCTCTCTCTACACATGAATCTCAGGGGGGGGGGGGAGTCCCTCTCCCACACCAACTCCCAGGTCATTTCATCTGCTCTGAAGCTCCTCAACCATGTCCTGGAACAAACTCACTTATTTCTCCACTCTTCAGGCTCACTGCCTTTATTCCTGATGAAGGGCTTTTGCCTGAAATGTTGGTTTTACTGCTCCTTGGACACTACCTGACCTGCTCTTGCTCTTCCAGCACCATTAATCCAGGATCTGGTTTCCAGCCTCTGCAGACATTGTTTCTCCCTCTGAGATGGCCACTTCCTCCAGCTGAGGCCTTCCCTTACCAAGATGGCCTCCTCGCATCCGGGCCACCGCCTCAGCAAGACGGCCGGCCCCCACACACACACACACACACACCCGAGCGGGACTATCCCATACCAAGATGGCCTCCTCGCATCCGGGCCACCGCCTCAGCAAGACGGCCGGCCCCCACACACACCCGAGCGGGACTATCCCTTACCAAGATGGCCGGCACCCCTTTCCCCCGCCCCGCGCAATTGCTCTGCCTCAGCGAGAAGGCCGGCCCAGCATCCTTTACCACGATGGCCGGGCCCTGGTCACGCTGCCCCCGCCATCAACGTTCGGGGGTCCTCTCTGGGCGAAACGCGGCTGGCCGAAGATTTGCCTGCGCGGGGGACTTGAAGAAGGAAAAGCAACCAAGTATCACCATGGTAACGGGGTCTGGGGCCTGGGGGTGGGGCGCACTGAGGGAGGGTGGGCTTTATCAGAGTCAGTATTACAGCCTCACATCATAGTCTGGAGTCTACAGGGATATAAAGCAGTGATACAGACCCCCCCCCCCCCCTCAGTCTAACCTGTCCATGTTGACCAGGTAACCCCAACCCTGTCTAGTCCCATTGACCAGGACACAGACCATATCACCCCCCCCCCCCAATCACACACCCATACAACATCACTCTGAAATATTGGACCAGCCCCCAACACATCATCCAGACAGACACATAATAATGTAACATCATAGTCTGATAAACTGGTTCATAACATCATCTAATATCACAGTCTAATAACATCATCTAACATCACAGTCTAATAACATCATCTAACATCACAGTCTAATAACATCATCTAACATCACAGTCTAATAACATCATCTAATATCACAGTCTAATAACGTCATCTAATATCACAGTCTAATAACGTCATCTAATATCACAGTCTAATAACATCATCTAACATCACAGTCTAATAACATCATCTAATATCACAGTCTAATAACATCATCTAATATCACAGTCTAATAACATCATCTAACATCACAGTCTAATAACATCATCTAACATCACAGTCTAATCTAACATCACAGTCTAATAACATCATCTAATATCACAGTCTAATAACATCATCTAATATCACAGTCTAATAACATCATCTAATATCACAGTCTAATAACATCATCTAATATCACAGTCTAATAACATCATCTAACATCACAGTCTAATAACATCGTCTAATATCACAGTCTAATAACATCGTCTAACATCGCAGTCTAATAACATCATCTAACATCACAGTCTAATAACATCATCTAACATCACAGTCTAATAACATCATCTAATATCACAGTCTAATAACATCGTCTAATATCACAGTCTAATAACATCATCTAACATCGCAGTCTAATAACATCATCTAACATCACAGTCTAATAACATCATCTAACATCACAGTCTAATAACATCATCTAATATCACAGTCTAATAACATCATCTAATATCACAGTCTAATAACATCATCTAACATCACAGTCTAATAACATCATCTAACATCACAGTCTAATAACGTCATCTAACATCACAGTCTAATAACGTCATCTAATATCACAGTCTAATAACATCATCTAACACAACAGTCTAATAACATCATCTAATATCACAGTCTAATAACATCATCTAATATCACAGTCTAATAACGTCATCTAACATCACAGTCTAATAACGTCATCTAACATCACAGTCTAATAACGTCATCTAATATCACAGTCTAATAACATCATCTAACATCACAGTCTAATAACATCATCTAATATCACAGTCTAATAACATCATCTAATATCACAGTCTAATAACGTCATCTAATATCACAGTCTAATAACATCAACTAACATCACAGTCTAATAACATCAACTAACATCACAGTCTAATAACGTCATCTAATATCACAGTCTAATAACATCATCTAACATCACAGTCTAATAACATCATCTAATATCACAGTCTAATAACATCATCTAACATCACAGTCTAATAACGTCATCTAATATCACAGTCTAATAACATCAACTAACATCACAGTCTAATAACATCATCTAACATCACAGTCTAATAAAATCATCTAATATCACAGTCTAATAACATCATCTAATATCACAGTCTAATAAAATCATCTAATATCACAGTCTAATAACATCATCTAATATCACAGTCTAATAACATCATCTAACATCACAGTCTAATAACATCATCTGACATCACACTCTAATAACATCATCTAACATCACAGTCTAATAACATCATCTAACATCACAGTCTAATAACATCATCTAACATCACAGTCTAATAACATCATCTAATATCATTGTTAAATAACATCATCTAACATCACAGTCTAATAACATCATCTAATATCACAGTCTAATAACATCATCTAACATCACAGTCTAATAACATCGTCTAACATCACAGTCTAATAACATCATCTAATATCACAGTATAATAACATCAACTAATATCACAGTCTAATAACATCATCTAATATCACAGTCTAATAACATCATATAACATCACAGTCTAATAACATCATCTAATATCACAGTTTAATAACATCATCTAATATCACAGTCTAATAACATCATCTAACATCACAGTCTAATAACATCATCTAATATCACAGTTTAATAACATCAACTAATATCACAGTCTAATAACATCAACTAATATCACAGTCTAATAACATCATCTAATATCACAGTCTAATAACATCAACTAATATCACAGTCTAATAACATCATCTAACATCACAGTCTAATAACATCATCTAATATCACAGTCTAATAACATCATCTAACATCACAGTCTAATAACATCATCTAACATCACAGTCTAATAACATCATCTAATATCACAGTCTAATAACATCATCTAACATCACAGTCTAATAACATCATCTAACATCACAGTCTAATAACATCATCTAATATCACAGTCTAATAACATCAACTAATATCACAGTCTAATAACATCAACTAATATCACAGTCTAATAACATCATCTAACATCACAGTCTAATAACATCATCTAATATCACAGTCTAATAACATCATCTTATATCACAGTCTAATAACGTCATCTAACATCACAGTCTAATAACATCATCTAACATCACAGTCTAATAACATCAACTAATATCACAGTCTAATAACATCATCTAACATCACAGTCTAATAACATCAACTAACATCACAGTCTAATAACATCATCTAACATCACAGTCTAATAACATCAACTAATATCACAGTCTAATAACATCATCTAACATCACAGTCTAATAACATCATCTAATATCACAGTCTAATAACATCATCTAATATCACAGTCTAATAACATCATCTAACATCACAGTCTAATAACGTCATCTAACATCACAGTCTAATAACGTCATCTAATATCACAGTCTAATAACATCATCTAACATCACAGTCTAATAACATCATCTAATATCACAGTTTAATAACATCAACTAATATCACAGTCTAATAACATCATCTAACATCATGGTTTAATATCATTGTTAAATAACATCATCAAATTTCATTGTCAAATATTATAGTCCAATAAGATCTTCTAATACCATAATCTAACATCATGGTTCAATATCATTGTTAAATAACATCATCAAATGTCATAAGATCTTCTAATACCATAATCTAACGTCATGGTTTAATATCATTGTTTAATAACATCATCAAATGTCATTGTCAAATATTATAGTCCAATAAGATCTTCCAATACCATAATCTAATATCATGGTTTAATATCATAGTTTAATGTCATAGTACAATAACGTATCTAGTAACAGTCTAATAACATCGTCTAATGTCATAGTCTGTTAACATCATTTAATAATATTGATGGATATCGTAACAATCTAATATCATTGTCTAATATGACACTTTAATGTTATAGTCTAATAACATTATCGAATATTATTGTTAAATATTAAAATCTAATAACATCTTCTAAAAGCATAATCTCATATCAAGGTTATGTCATAGTCTAATATCATAATCTAATATCATGGCCTAATATAGTAGTTTAATATCATAGTCCAGTAACATGTCTGATAACATAGTCTAACAACAAAGTCTAATATTACGGTGTTATGGACTAGGCCAGACCGCTCAAAACATTCTTAAGCAGGCAGCCCAGACCATAATTTTGCAACTTGTTTCGGTAAATACACAGTGAAAGTTACCCAGAGTACGTCAGCGAGGTTGACTATAAGGTTTTAAAACATACGAAAATTTATTCACAAAATTACACAATGAAACACAAAGAACAGAATAACGAACCCCTACAGAACTCAGTCTATCCAAACTGGACTTAACTATGTTGTTCCAAATGTTCACAACAGTCCCACTAAGCAAATCCCCTTAAAACACAGTGAAAAAAAAGAAACAGATGCTTACAGAAAGAGAGAGAGCCTGTTCACACAGTCCACTGCTGAACCTCCAACCTACTTCTGGACTGAACTCTCTCAGTGAGAGAGCTGACCACTCCCCTTCCATTATACAGGTCACTTCTAAAACATGACCACGTTGGCCTGAAGTCTCATCTGTTTACAGATAAACAAAAGGCCCCTCCAAATCCTTTTCATCTCTGTACCAAACGAATCTAATCGGAGCCCAGCCCGTTTACGACCCCTCTGAAATAAATCAAGGACACAGTCTCTTTGAAAAAAGGAACCGTATTTTGACAATATCATGACAATGGTCGAATATCATTGTTTAATATCATAGTCTAATACCACAGTCTAATAACATGGCTGGGTGATGTGGGGTGGTGTTGGCAGCAGGTTAGTGTGGGCAGGGGAGGAGGAAAGTGAGAGAAGGTTCTGGAACACCCCCATTGTGGTTGGGGAGGGGGTTTCCGGTTGAAATCACCCCCACGTCAGGGTCAGCCCTACCCCATGGAGGGAGCTCCCTGAGCAGAGAGCCTGGGAAACCAGTCCTGTGGGACAAATCTATGTTGTTCTAGCACCCCTAGCCACCTCAGTGAGGCTAACATACTCTGAGGAAGGGTCAGCCGACGGGAAAGGTTGACCCCTGACTCTCTTCACGGACGCTGCCAAACCAGTCCTGTTTCTGTTTCCAATTGGCTCCATTTGATTGAGTTGATTGTTGTCAGATAAACCGAGGTGCAGCTCACACCATACAGATTGGATGGGGATAATAGAACAGGGTGAGGAATACAATACAACGGCTCCAGAGATGTACAGGCAGCAAGGTCAACATTAGATTTGAAATCTGAGAGGTCCACTCAGAAATCTAATAGCGGCGGGAAAGAAGCTATTCTTAAAAGGGTTACAACGCCTGTTTCAGCTTCTCTGTCGTTCTGCCCCGCACTGTCAAATGGTGCTGCAGTGTAGGAGAGTGCCACTCTGTGGGAGGGTGGGAGCAGTGTGTGGGAGGGTGGGAGCAGTGTGGGAGGGTGGGAGCAGTGTGGGAGGGTGGTGCAGTGTGGGAGGGTGGTGCAGTGTGGGAGGGTGATGCAGTGTGGGAGGGTGGTGCAGTGTGGGAGGGTGGGAGCAGTGTGGGAGGGTGATGCAGTGTGGGAGGGTGGGAGCAGTGTGGGAGGGTGATGTAGTGTGAGGGTGGTGCACTGTGGGAGGGTAGTACAGTGTGGGAGGGTAGTACAGTGTGGGAGAGTGTGCAGTGTGAGAGGGTTGTGCAGTGTGAGAGGGTTGTGCAGTGTGAGAGGGTGGTGCAGTGTGAGAGGGTGGTGCAGTATGGGAGGGTGGTACAGTGTGGGAGAGTGTGCAGTGTGAGAGGGTTGTTCAGTGTGAGAGGGTTGTTCAGTGTGGGAGAGTGTGTAGTGTGAGAGGGTGGTGCAGTGTGGGAGGGTTGTTCAGTGTGAGAGAGTGTGTAGTGTGAGAGGGTTGTGCAGTGTGAGAGGGTTGTGTAGTGTGAGAGGGTTGTGTAGTGTGAGAGGGTTGTGCAGTGTGAGAGGGTTGTGCAGTGTGAGAGGGTTGTGCAGTATGGGAGAGTGTGCAGTGTGAGAGGGTTGTGCAGTGTGTGAGGGTGTGTAGTGTGGGAGAGTGTGTAGTGTGTGAGGGTGGTGCAGTGTGGGAGAGTGTGTAGTGTGAGAGGGTTGTGCAGTGTGAGAGGGTGGTGCAGTGTGAGAGGGTGGTGCAGTGTGAGAGGGTTGTGCAGTGTGAGAGGGTGGTGCAGTGTGTGTGGGTGGTGCAGTGTGAGAGGGTAGTGCAGTGTGAGAGGGTAGTGTAGTGTGAGAGGGTGGTGCAGTGTGAGAGGGTGGTGCAGTGTGAGAGGGTGGTGTAGTGTGTGAGGGTGGTGCAGTGAGGGTGGTGTAAGGTGGGAGGGTGGTGCAGTGTGAGAGGGTAGTACAGTGTGGGAGAGTGTGTAGTGGGAGGGTGGTGCAGTGTGAGGGTGGTGCAGTGTGAGAGGGTGGTGCAGTGTGTGAGGGTGGTGCAGTGTGGGAGGGTAGTACAGTGTGGGAGAGTGTGTAGTGGGAGGGTGGTGCAGTGTGAGGGTGGTGCAGTGTGAGAGGGTGGTGCAGTGTGTGAGGGTGGTGCAGTGTGTGAGGGTGGTGCAGTGTGGGAGGGTGGTGCAGAGTGTGAGGGTGGTGCAGTGTGTGAGGGTGGTGCAGTGTGTGAGGGTGGTGCAGTGTGGGAGGGTGGTGCAGTGAGGGTGGTGCAGTGTGTGAGGGTGGTGCAGAGTGTGAGGGTGGTGCAGTGTGGGAGGGTGGTGCAGTGTGTGAGGGTGGTGCAGTGTGTGAGGGTGGTGCAGAGTGTGAGGGTGGTGCAGAGTGTGAGGGTGGTGCAGTGTGGGAGGGTGGTGCAGTGTGTGAGGGTGGTGCAGTGTGTGAGGGTGGTGCAGAGTGTGAGGGTGGTGCAGAGTGTGAGGGTGGTGCAGAGTGTGAGGGTGGTGCAGTGTGGGAGGGTGGTGCAGTGAGGGTGGTGCAGTGTGGGAGGGTGGTGTAGTGTGTGAGGGTGGTGCAGAGTGTGAGGGTGGTGCAGTGTGAGTGTGGTGCAGTGTGTGAGGGTGCTGCAGTGCGGGAGGGTGGTGTAGTGTGTGAGGGTGGTGCAGTGTGTGAGGGTGGTGCAGTGTGTGAGGGTGGTGCAGTGTGTGAGGGTGGTGCAGAGTGTGAGGGTGGTGCAGTGTGTGAGGGTGGTGCAGTGTGTGAGGGTGGTGCAGTGAGGGTGGTGCAGTGTGGAAGGTGGTGCAGTGTGAGAGGGTAGTATAGTGTGTGAGTGTGGTGCAGTGTGGGAGGGTGGTGCAGTGTGAGAGGGTAGTGTAGTGTGTGAGGGTGGTGCAGTGAGGGTGGTGCAGTGTGGGAGGGTGGTGCACTGTGTGTGAGGGTGGTGCAGAGTGTGAGTGTGGTGCAGTGTGGGAGGGTGGTGCAGTGTGTGAGTGTGGTGCAGTGAGGGTGGTGCAGTGTGGAAGGTGGTGCAGTGTGAGAGGGTAGTATAGTGTGTGAGTGTGGTGCAGTGAGGGTAGTGTAATGTGTGAGGGTGGTGCAGTGTGTGAGGGTGGTGCAGAGTGTGTGAGGGTGGTGCAGAGTGTGTGAGGGTGGTGCACTGTGTGTGAGGGTGGTGCAGTGTGTGAGGGTGGTGCAGTGTAGGAGGGTGGTGCAGTGTGTGAGTGTGGTGCAGAGTGTGAGTGTGGTGCAGTGTGGGAGGGTAGTATAGTGTGGAAGGTGGTGCAGTGTGGGAGGGTAGTATAGTGTGTGAGTGTGGTGCAGTGAGGGTAGTGTAGTGTGTGAGGGTGGTGCAGAGTGTGTGAGGGTGGTGCACTGTGTGTGAGGGTGGTGCAGAGTGTGAGTGTGGTGCAGTGTGGGAGGGTGGTGCAGTGTGGGAGGGTGGTGCAGAGTGTGAGTGTGGTGCAGTGTGGGAGGGTGGTGCAGAGTGTGAGTGTGGTGCAGTGTGGGAGGGAGGTGCAGTGTGGGAGGGAGGTGCAGTGTGGGAGGGAGGTGCAGTGTGGGAGGGTAGTATAGTGTGTGAGGGTGGTGCAGTGTGGGAGGGTGGTGCAGTGTGGGAGGGAGGTGCAGTGTGGGAGGGAGGTGCAGTGTGGGAGGGTAGTATAGTGTGTGAGGGTGGTGCAGTGTGGGAGGGAGGTGCAGTGTGGGAGGGTAGTATAGTGTGTGAGGGTGGTGCAGTGTGGGAGGGTGGTGCAGTGTGGGAGGGAGGTGCAGTGTGGGAGGGTAGTATAGTGTGTGAGGGTGGTGCAGTGTGGGAGGGTGGTGCAGTGTGGGAGGGTGGTGCAGAGTGTGAGTGTGGTGCAGTGTGGGAGGGTAGTATAGTGTGTGAGGGTGGTGCAGTGTGTGAGGGTGGTGCAGTGTGTGAGGGTGGTGCAGTGTGGGAGGGAGGTGCAGTGTGAGAGGGTAGTATAGTGTGTGAGGGTGGTGCAGTGTGGGAGGGTGGTGCAGTGTGGGAGGGTAGTATAGTGTGTGAGTGTGGTGCAGTGAGGGTGGTGCAGTGTGGAAGGTGGTGCAGTGTGAGAGGGTAGTATAGTGTGTGAGTGTGGTGCAGTGAGGGTAGTGTAGTGTGTGAGGGTGGTGCAGTGTGTGAGGGTGGTGCAGTGTGAGGGTGGTGCACTGTGTGTGAGGGTGGTGTAGTGCAGGAGGGTGCTGCAGTGTTTGAGGGTGGTTCACTGTGTGTGAGGGTGGTGCAGTGTAGGAGGGTGGTGCAGTGTGTGAGGGTGCTGCAGTGTTTGAGGGTGGTTCACTGTGTGTGAGGGTGGTGCAGTGTAGGAGGGTGGTGTAGTGTGTGAGCGTGGTGTAGTGCAGGAGGGTGGTGTAGTGTGTGAGGGTGGTGCAGTGTGGGAGGGTGGTGCAGTGTGGGAGGGTGGTGCAGTGTGAGTGTGGTGCAGTGTGTGAGGGTGGTGCAGTGTGTGAGGGTGGTGCAGAGTGTGAGGGTGGTGCAGAGTGTGAGGGTGGTGCAGTGTGAGTGTGGTGCAGTGTGTGAGGGTGCTGCAGTGCGGGAGGGTGGTGCAGTGTGTGAGGGTGGTGTAGTGTGTGAGGGTGGTGCAGAGTGTGAGGGTGGTGCAGTGTGTGAGGGTGGTGTAGTGTGTGAGGGTGGTGTAGTGCAGGAGGGTGGTGTAGTGTGTGAGGGTGGTGCAGTGTGGGAGGGTGGTGCAGTGTGGGAGGGTGGTGCAGTGTGAGTGTGGTGCAGTGTGTGAGGGTGGTGCAGTGTGTGAGGGTGGTGCAGAGTGTGAGGGTGGTGCAGAGTGTGAGGGTGGTGCAGTGTGAGTGTGGTGCAGTGTGTGAGGGTGCTGCAGTGCGGGAGGGTGGTGCAGTGTGTGAGGGTGGTGCAGTGTGTGAGGGTGGTGTAGTGTGTGAGGGTGGGGCAGTGTGTGAGGGTGGTGCAGTGTGTGAGGGTGGTGCAGTGTGTGAGGGTGGTGTAGTGTGTGAGGGTGGTGCAGTGTGTGAGCGTGGTGTAGTGCAGGAGGGTGGTGCAGTGTGTGAGGGTGGTGCTCTGTGCGGGAGGGTGATGCAGTGTGTGAGGGTGATGCAGTGTGGGGGGGGTAGTGCAGTGTGGGAGGGTGGAGCAGTGTGGGAGGGTGGAGCAGTGTGGGAGGGTGGTGCAGAGTCTGAGGGTGGAGCAGTGTGGGAGGGTGGTGCAGAGTCTGAGGGTGGTGCAGAGTCTGAGGGTGGAGCAGTATGGGAGGGTGGTGCAGAGTCTGAGGGTGGAGCAGTGTGGGAGGGTGGTGCAGAGTCTGAAGGTGGAGCAGTGTGGGAGGGTGGTGCAGAGTCTGAGGGTGGTGGACTGTGGGTGGGTGCAGTATGTGAGGGTGGGGTAGTGGAGTAGCTGCCGCACTGTGAGAGAGTACTGTCCTGTGGAAGGTGCTGCACTGTGAGAGGGTGCTGCTCTGGGGAGGGTGCTGCACTGTTAGAGGGTGCTGCTCTGGGGAGGGTGCTGCACTGTTAGAGGGTGCTGCAGTGTGAGAGGGTGCCGTACCATGGTTGTTGCGGGTTTTGTGATTGGAAGACAAACAGAGACACCATCAGGTGACATAAAGGAACAAATTCACAAAGATTTTCTCCTTCCGTCGCAGTCACTGAACGACATGATCTGGTCATTGTTAGCTTACCCCTGTGGGAGTGCAGTGTTCTCTCAAATTGCTCAGTGACAGTACTCATTTTGATCGAAAGTGCTTTGGGATACCCTCAAGTCCAGAAATGTGTCTTTTTTGTTAAACTTGGTCGGCACGGTGGCTCGGTGGTTAGCACTGCTGCCTCACCGTGGTGGGGACCCAGGTTCACTTCCCACCCTCAGGCAACTGTGTGGAGTTTGCACATCCTCCCCGTGTCTGCGTGGGTTTCCTCAGGGTGCTCCGGTTTTCTCCCACACTCCAAGGATGTGCAGGTCAGGGTGGACTGGCCATTCAAAACTGCCCAGTGTGTTCAGGGATGTGCAGGTTGGGTGGGTTAGCCATGGGGAACGCAGGGTTACAGGGATAGGGTAAGGGGGAATGGGTCGTGGGTGGGATGCTCTTCAGAGGGTCAGTGTGTAGTTGATGGGCCAAATAGCCTGCCTGCATACTGTTGGGATTCCATATTCCAGTCTGACATCTGTTGCAATTGGATTTTTCCCAGATTGAAGACAGTGCTTGTCCAACATGGCCTCGGTATGGGATTGCCATCCACAGCCAGCCCAGCCCAGTGGCAGTATTGGAAGGAACCAGCCTGTGAAGTGTTCTCAGCCCAGAGGGGAGCACCTCTGTTACCCACACAGGGTCAATCAGCTGCTGCAGTTCAAAGGTCAGTGCTGAGAAACAGGAAGCAGTCAGCAAGGCTTGCACTTTAACAACCACATGTAGGGGGAGTGTGACTTGGAATCGAACCCCCATAAGTGTAGAGGGAGCTTTACTCTGTATCTCACCCCATGCTGTCCCTGCCTTGGGAGTGTTTGATGGGGGGGACAGTGTAGAGGGAGCTTTACTCTGTATCTAACCCCATGCTGTCCCTGTTCTGGGAGTGTTTGATGGGGGACAGTGTAGAGGGTGCTTTACTCTATGTCAAATCCTATGCTGTCCCTGTCCCTGGGTACATTTGATGGGAGGCTGTGTAGAGGGAGCTTTACTTTGTTTAAATATTAGGGTGGACTAACCCTTCAGTTGAAAAGGGTGGAGTTTGGTGTGACGGTGTGTGTCAGTCTGACTGTATAAAGTACACGCTGTCATTGCAGCCTGGTGAATGTCTGTGAGTTGCTACTCTCCTGCTGGCACTTGGGCACTGTGTGGTGTGGAGCTGCAGTCTCTCAGTGAACAATGGATATTGAGAAGCTGGTACACATCGCTGACACCCTGGAGAAGATTGTGTTGAGGTGCTTTGGGCCTGATGGTGGTCAGGTGCTGTTTGTCCGAGACACCGGAGATATCCAAATCACTAAGGATGGATGCAGGATATTAGAGTCGCTGCTCCTGGACCACCCCGCTGCAAGGTTTGTCTTTACGTCTGTTATGGAAACGGGAACAGGAGCAGGCCATTCGGCCCCTCTAGCTCACTCTGCAATTCCTGACCCGACGTTCCTCATGTCCGCTTTCCCTGTGAATCCCCGACTGATCGATCTCAGCCTTAAATATACACAAGGGCTCTGCCCCCACAGCTCTCTCTGTGGGCAAGGAATTCCAAAGACTCTCAACTTCCAGAGAGAAGAAATTCCACCTCATCTCAGTCTTAAATTGGTGCCCCTTGTAATCAGAGGCCCTGGTCTACAGGCCCTGGACAAGGGAGACGACCTCTCCGCATATACCCTGCCAAGTCCCTGCTGAATCTCATACGTTTCTTCGAATGCCCAGTAGGTTGGGTCCCACTCAAACGAGAACCTGTCTATCGCACGCCAGCAAACCTTCTCTGAACTGCCTCCAACAGAATCATGTCCTTGCTGAGTTATGGGGACCACAACTGCTCACAGGACCTCCAGGTGTGATCTCTCCAGCCCCTTGACTCATTCCTGAGGTGAAGTCTTTGTTTTCTGAGGAAGGCTGGAGCAGGTTGGGCCCCTGCAGTTTAGTAGATTAAAAAGGGAATGATGTAAAATCACAGGAGGATTGGACATGGTGGATACCAGGAGGATGTGTCTTCTCCCTGTGAGACTAATATCACTCCTGGATGTTAGTATCGAACAACAGCTCTCCCCTTGAACACAGAGATGAGGATTTTTTTAAACTCTGAAGATCGTTAGTCTGCGGAATTTTCTTCCTCAGAGCAGAGTGGATTATTGCAAATATTCAAGGCTGAGTGAGATACGTGATGGAGAGATAAGTGTTCTCTTCAACAACAGAGAGGGCTTGAAGGGTCACATGGCCGACTCTAGTTCCAAAATGTAGCTGAACCAACAGGTTTACAGATTAGTGGGTCATTACAGGTTCCCTGTAACCACACCCCGTTCCCCCCCCAATCACACCCCGTTTCCCCCCCCAATCACACCCCGTTTCCCCCCCCAATCACACCCCGTTCCCCCCACCATCACACCCCGTTTCCCCCCACCATCACACCCCGTTTCCCCACACCATCACACCCCGTTCCCCCCCACCATCACACCCCGTTCCCCCCCACCATCACACCCCGTTCCCCCCCACCATCACACCCCGTTTCCCCCCACCCATCACACCCCGTTTCCCCCCACCATCACACCCCGTTCCCCCCCAATCGGGTGTGATTGGTGGGAACGGGGTGTGATTGGTGGGAGATGGGGTGTGATGGGGGGGAATGGAGTATGATTGGAGGGGAAGCATGTGTGATGGGGGAACGGGGTATGGTTACAGGGAACGGGGTGTGATTGTGGGGGAACAGGGAGTGATTGGGGGGAACGAGGAGAACGAGGTATGATTGGGGGAAGGGGGTGTGATTGGGGGTGAACGGGGTGTGATTGTGGGGGAACAGGGAGTGATTGGGGGGATGGGGTGTGATGGTGGGGGAACAGGGTGTGGTTACAGGGAACGGGGTGTGATTTGGAGGGAACAGGGTGTGGTTACAGGGAACGGGGTGTGATTGGGGGGGAACTGGGAGTGATTGGGGGAAATGGGTGTGAATGGGGGAAGGGGGTGTGATTGGGGCAAATGGGGTGTGATTGGGAGAAGTGGGGTGTGATTGTGGGGTAAATGGGTGTGATGGAGGGAATGGGGTGTGATTTGGGGGGAATGGGGTGTGTTTGGGGGGAACGGTGTGGTTACAGGGAACGGGGTATGATTGGGGGAACGGGGTATGATTGGGGGGAAACAGGGTGTGATTGGGGTGTGATTCGGGGAGAGTAGGTGTAATGGGGGGAATGGGGGTGTGATTGGGGGGAACGGTGTGTGATTGGGAGGGAAGTGGGTGTGATTGGGGGGTACGGAGTGTGATTGGGGAGGAACGGTGTGATATGGGGATATGGGTGTTGTTACAGGGAACAGTGTGTGATTACCGGGAACGGGGTGTGGTTGGGAGGGAACGGGGTGTGGTTGGGAGGGAATGGAGTGTGATTGGGGGGAACGGGGTATGACTGGGGGGAGCGGGTTGTGATTGTGGAGGAATACGGTGTGATTGGGGGGGAAATGGGGTGTGATTGTGGGGGAACGGGGTGTGGTTACAGGTTACGGCGTATGTTTGGCGGGGACAGGGTGTGATTAGAGGAGAACGGGGTGTGGTTACAGGGTTTATTTGGGGGGGACAGGATGTGAATGGGGGGTAACGGGGTGTGAATAGCGGGGAGTGGTGTGTGATTGGGGGGACGGGGTGTGATGGGGGAATCGGGTGTGATGGGGGGGAGTAGGTGTGATGGTGGGATGGGGGTGTGATTGGGGGGAGCGGGGTGTGATGGGGGTGAATGGTGTGAGAGTTTGGGTAATGGGGTGTGATGGGGGTGAATAGTGTGTGAGTGGGGGTAACGGGATGTGATTGTGGGGTAATGGGGTGTGATTGGGGGAATGGGATATGATTGGGGGGGAGGAGGTGTGATGGGGGAATGGGGTTGTGATTGGGGGAACGGGGTTGTGATTGGGGGAACGGGGTGTGGTTACCGGGAACGGTGTGCGATTGGGGGGAGCGGGTTGTGATTGGTGGGGAAGTGGGTGTGGTTGGGAGGGAAGTGGATGTGATGGGGGGAGCGGGGTGTGATTGTGGTGGAACGGGATGTGGTTACAGGTTACAGGGTTTGTTTGGGGGGGGGGACATGGTGTGATTGGGGGGTAACGGGGTATGATTGGGGGGGGGAACAGGGTGTGATGGGGGAGTAGGTGTGATGGACAGATGGGGTTGTGATTGGGGAGAATGGGGGTGTGATGGAGGAATGTGGTGTGATTGGGGGCGAATGGGGTGTGATGGGGAGAATAGGGGTGTGAATGGAGTGAATGGGTGTGTGATAGGGGAAGCAGGGTGTGATTGGGGGGAATGGGGCTGATGGGGGTGTGATTGGGGGTACAGAGTGTGGTTACAGGGAACGGGGTGTGATTTCCAGGAACGGGGTGTCATTTGGGGTAACGGGGTGTGATTACAGGTTACGGGGTTTGTTTGGGGGGGGGCAGGGTGTGATTGGGGGGGGGGGGTAACAGGGTGTGATTTGGGGGAATGGGGTGTGGTTACAGGTTACGGGGTTGGTTTGGGGGGGAGCGGGGTGTGGTTACAGGGAACGGAGTATTGTTACAGGGAACGGGGTGTGATTGGGCGGGTACGGGGTGTGTTTGGGGAATGGGGTGTGATTGGGGGGAGCGGGGTGTGATTGGTGGGAGTAGGTGTGTTGGAGGGATGGGGTTGTGATTGGGGGGAATGGGGGTGTGATGGGATAACGGGGTGTGATTGGGGGGAATAGGGTGTGATTGGGGGGGAATAGGGTGTGATTGGGGGGGAATGGTGTGTGATGGGGGGACGGGGTGTGATTGGGGGTAAGTGGGTGTGATTTTGGGGGGGAAACTGGATGTGATTGGGGGGAAACGGGGTGTGATTGTGGGGAATGGGGGTGTGATTGGGGGGAATGGGGGTGTGATTGGGGGGAATGGGGGTGTGATTGGGGGGAATGGGGGTGTGATTGGGGGGGAATGGTGTGTGATGGGGGGAATAGGGGTGTTATTGGGGGGAATGGGGGTGTGATTGGGGGGGAATGGTGTGTGTTGGGGGGAATGGGGGTGTGATTGGGGGGGAATGGTGTGTGATGGGGGGAATGGGGGTGTGATTGGGGGGGAATAGGGTGTGATTGGGGGGAATAGGGGTGTGATTGGGGGGAATGGGGGTGTGATTGGGGGGGAATAGGGTGTGATTGGGGGGGAATAGGGTGTGATTGAGGGTAAGTGGGTGTGATTTTGGGGGGGAAACTGGGTGTGATTGGGGGGAAACGGGGTGTGATTGTGGGGAATGGGGGTGTGATTGTGGGGAATGGGGGTGTGATTGGGGGGAATGGGGGTGTGATTGTGGGGAATGGGGGTGTGATTGTGGGGAATGGGGGTGTGATTGGGGGGAATGGGGGTGTGATTGTGGGGAATGGGGGTGTGATTGGGGGGGAATGGTGTGTGATTGGGGGTAAGTGGGTGTGATTTTGGGGGGGAAACGGGGTGTGATTGTGGGGAATGGGGGTGTGATTGGGGAACGGGATGGGGTGGGGTGACAGGGCCAGGGGCATTTAGCGGCAGCTGGTTATTTGAAAATCGGACCGTCCCCCTCTCAGACCGTACCTCCCTCCCTCCCTCCCGGCAGGTTGATGGTGCAGAGTGTGTCGGCTCACTGCAGGAGGTCGGGAGATGGAGCCAAGTCCTTCATCGTTCTGCTGGCTGCCATGCTGCGGGGAGTCAGGGCCGAGAGCAGAGGCCGGGGACCTGCCTGCCGACGCTGGCTGGCCAAGGGGTTGGCCCGGCTGGAGCAGGAGGTGCTAGGGCCTGTGATGGGGAGGCAGCTGGCCCCGCACTGCATCCAGGCCCTCAGTCCCTGCGACGGGCGCCTGCAGCTGAGGGCTGGGCCCGTCGCCTGGGTGCTCGAGGCCTACTTTGCAGGTAAGGTAGGCCCGACCCACACCCTCCTCCTCAGACAACTGGCCTGGGACTACCTGGGGCGGCTGGGAGGGGGGCAAGAAGAGCGGGGCCTGCGGCTGGAGGCTGACTGCTTCCCAGGCCTCCTGGTCACCGTGCCCGGCCTACCCATAGGCAGCAGCCGGGTGCTGGCCGGGCTGCCCCTGAGCCGAGGCCTCGCCCTGCCCTGCAGCCAGGCGCAGGGCCCAACCCTGGCGGTGGTGGTGGGGACCAGCCTGCTGCCCCCTCTGAGCCAGGCCGGGTCCACCCTGAGGCCGGAGGGGCCGGAGGGGCTATCCAAGGCCCGGAGCTGGGCCCAGGCCCGGCTGGAGGAGACGCTCAGCCAGCTGCAGGCCCTGGGGGTGGGGCTGCTGCTGTCGGGGCCAAGGCAGCCGGACTGCGTCCTGGAGCAGGCCCGGAACCACGGCCTGTCGGTGGTGCACTGCCTCCCAGACCAGGAGCTGGCCTTGCTCAGGAGGCTGAGTGGAGTGGAGGTACCCCACTGCCTGACAGGGCTCCAGCCAACGGACACGCTATCGGCCAGCTTCATCAGGCCTAACCCCCTGGTCCCCCATAGCCAGCTCCTGCTAGGGTTCCCCGGTCTCCAGGGCTGCCAGCCTCACTGCCTGCTCGTGTGTGCTCCCACCCTCGGGCTGGCTCAGCAGCTCCGAGACGCTCTCCACGGGGCCTTCACACTGCTCAGGCTCCTACTGCCTGGAACAGCAACTCTGCAGGAAGGCTGTGAGGGACAGGGGACCGGGGAATGGGGGAGAGAGGGTGAGGGACAGCGGACCGAGGAACTGGGGAGAGAGGGTGGGGTACAGGGGACCGGGGAATGGGGGAGAGAGGGTGGGGTACAGGGGACCGAGGAACTGGGGAGAGAGGGTGGGGTACAGGGGACCGAGGAACTGGGGAGAGAGGGTGGGGTACAGGGGACCGAGGAACTGGGGGGAGAGAGTGGGGTACAGGGGACCGAGGAACTGGGGAGAGAGGGTGGGGTACAGGGGACCGAGGAACTGGGGAGAGAGGGTGGGGTACAGGGGACCGAGGAACTGGGGGGAGAGAGTGGGGTACAGGGGACCGAGGAACTGGGGGGAGAGAGTGGGGTACAGGGGACCGAGGAACTGGGGGGAGAGAGTGGGGGAGAGAGTGGGGGAGAGAGTGAGGTACAGGGGACCGAGGAACTGGGGGGAGAGAGTGGGGTACAGGGGACCGAGGAACTGGGGGGAGAGAGTGGGGTACAGGGGACCGAGGAACTGGGGGGAGAGAGTGGGGTACAGGGGACCGAGGAACTGGGGGGAGAGAGTGGGGTACAGGGGACCGGGGAACTGGGGAGAGAGAGTGGGGTACAGGGGACCGGGGAATGGGGGAGAGAGGGTGAGAGCACGGGGAGAGAGACTGAGAGAACAGGGAAAGAGAGTGAGAGACAAGGCAGACAGAGGGAGAGACAGAGGAAAGAGAGTGGGGTACAGGGGACCAGGGAACTGGGGAGAGAGAGGGAGAGGCGGACTCGGGGGTTTGGAAGACAGGGACAGGGAACCGGGGATCAGGAGGGACAGAGCGACAGCCAGTGCACTGGGGAGTGTGAGATAGCGAGTGAGAGACAGGGGAGTGGGCAGTGTGGGAAGGAGAGACAGATAACTGGGCACCTGCTGAAAGACAGTAAGGGGAATGAGACAAGTGAGCTGGCAGCTGGCAAACAGGGAACAGCAGAGCTGCTCCGAATGGAGGAGGAAACTAAGTGTACGCAGGCAACTGGTGAAGGGGAGCGTTACCCGGCAGGAGGGCCAGGAGCTGGGCAGAGTGCCTGTCAACTCCCAGCTGGGAGTGTCCTCCGTACAGGGGGTACCTTTGAGTTGCTTGTACACTACTACCTCCAGCGTGTGTCTGGCAGTCTGCTACAGCTCAACACCAGGCTGGCATGCAGGATTGTACTGGAGGCATTACTGAGTATCCCCAGGCACCTGCAGCCCTGGGTAGACCAGCCAAGGGGCTGTCTCCAGGCTCAAGCCCACCTTGTCGCGAGTCTTCGGGGGCACACAATACCACCGGAGGCAGAGGGACCCCTGGAGGTGGTGGTCGCAAAGCAGCACCTCCTGATCGCCGTCCTCCGGTGCCTGAGGAACTTACTCAACATCGACTCCATCATTCCCATCCACGGCAAACTCCGGCAAAATCTCCACGGAGACCGTGAGGACTCAGACTGAAGCACAATCTGAGCTGGTACCAGGGGAACTGGTCACTGTCGGTCCCCGGGGACGGGGGCGGGGCGCGAGTCAGTGTCAGCTGTCTGTCCCTGGGGAGGGCGGGTGCGATTGAGGGGAACTCACCCTCTGCACTGGGCCCAGACACTCTCTCTGCACAGTGAGACCCAGACTCAGCATTAATGAGGGTTTTCATTTCGTTGATGACTTTATTCTGTTTGGATAATAAATTTCTGTAATTATACAGTGAGTTGTTGCAGGTCATTGATCGCGGGTTACGGAAGGCCCAGGAACTCGGTTTTGATCTGCCTTTTTGTAAAGTCTGACAGGCTCCTCTGTGCCACTCGAACCATTCAGCACAGCCAAGGCACTCCCAGACCTACTCCCTACCGTCAGGTCAGGAAGAAACCAGGCTGGCATCCTGTTCCCAGGCCTCACTGCTGTCTCACTGGCAGGGGGAGGGTGGCGCAGGGTTAGCTGGTCCAGTTTATCCTTGCCTGTCAGGCAACGTTACCCCAGAGTGATTTGGAAGGGGCACACTCAGCAGCCTCAGGGTCACTCCCGAGTCACTGTTGTTGGGGAATGTCAGCCCAGTTCCCCGAGTTTGGGGGCCTGGGAAGGACCCAGGGTTCCTGTGGGGCGATGCTGATGACAGGCACTCGGGTGAAGGGAGCGTGGCTGGGATGGGGAGGAGATGCAGCTCCAGGGAACGGGAAGGCAGGGTGGAAGCGACAAAATCCGAGTGAGCCATTCCTGGGCTCGCGTAGCCCGGTGGTGGAATTCCCTGTCACCCTCAGCCTCCTGCCCCTTGTCGCCGGTCACATGAAGAGTCCTCCTGCAACACAGAGATCGTACAAACGGAATCAGTCTCTGGACTCTTCCCTTCACTGTGGGCCGGTGATCTCTGACACAAATGGTACAAGGTGCAGATATCCACCTCTGCTTCTGCAGCCTCCTGGAGACATACACAATTATCTACAGAAAAATAAACCCACCAGTGTCCTTTGGGGGACCTCGGAGTGGCTGCAGCCATTTAGCAATGGGAACGAGGCACTCTGATCGGTGCTGAGAGCTGTACTGAGACCCCGGGGGGGGCAATATCCTCCGACCGCTCAGAGTCCCAGCAACGTCCACCCTGACCGTCTCCTTCCTGACTCACCGATCTCTGGCTGCTGGGTTTGTACTGCCATTGGTTGGCCCTTTGCCAGCAGCCGGTCAGAGGTAACTTAATTCACCCTCTGTCACCTCTTCTACCTGTCCCAGGCAAGCAGAGACACACACACACGCACAGACAAACACACATATACAGATACATACAAACATGCACAGACACAGACACACACACAAACATAAACATACACAGACGCACACAGCTACAGAGATACACACACAAACATACACAGAGAGACACACAAACATGCACAGACACTCATCCAGAGAGAGAAACACACAAACATACACAGCCTCGGGCGACTGTCTGTGTGGAGTTTGCACGTTCTCCCCATGTCTGCGTGGGGGTTTCCTCTGGATGCTCTGGTTTCCTCCCCACAGTCTGAAGATGTGCAGGTCAGGGTGGATTGGATGTAGTATTAGGCGCTTTGGTCAGGAGTAAATATAGGGATGGGGAATGGCTCTGGGTCGGAGGGTCTGTGTGGACTTGTTGGGCCAAGCAAACGGCCTGTTTCCACACTGTAGGGAATCTAATCTGTACCTCTGCACTCATCCAAGGTGTGGTTCCACAGGGAAGCGTGGTTATTTGACCTTACCATGAGAGCAATGTCCAGTAGGCATAGGATGGAGATACCCCTCTACTGGAGGCCCCTGGTCAAGGGCAGTCAATGAAATGTTCAAACAACTCAACCAGAGGGAGGTTGAAGAGGCGGTTAATAGTACAGCCTTCGACTATATAAACAAGCTAAAAATAACTCAGACACAGGAAGCTGCTGCTGTTCACTTGGGCAGGGCAGACGTGAACCTTGCTGCTAAAAGACAATGGTTCTTTTTCATTCAGTGTTTTTCCATTCAAGACTATTCAGTGGTTACCAAAGAGCAGCCAAGAGGCAGAACTATTTTGCACGCAGCAACAATGGTGGTTTTTAGCCTGTTCAATGGTTCAGGGTGACCTCTGAACCTGAGCAGTGTTGGCAGGACTCTGCACGGAACAGGTTTCGGTTGGTCACACTAAAGTGCTGGCACCAAGTTGCCGTTGCCTCACTCTGTGT
>NC_092741.1:67822-70322 GCF_047496795.1 Chiloscyllium punctatum
AACCCGTCCACAATACTCCAGGGGTGGTCTCCCCAAGGCCCTGTATAATTGCAGCAAGACCTCCCTGCTCCTGGACTCGAATCCTCTCCCTATAAAGGCCCACATCCCATTTCCCTTCCTCACTGCCTGCTGTACCTGCACGCTGACATTCAGAGACTGGGGTACAAGGACACCCAGGTGTCATTGCCCCTGCCCCTTTCCCAATCTGTCCCTTTCCCAATCTGTCCCCATTCAGATCATCATCTGCCTTCCTGACCCTCCCCCCCCCCAACCCCTCACATTTATCCACATTATCCTGCATCTCCCATGTATTTCCCCACTCCCTCAGTCTGTCCAAATCCCACTGAGACATCTCTGCATGTTCCTCACAGCTCACCCACCCACCCAGCTTTGTGCTGTCTGTAAACCTGCAGAGATTACATTTAGTTCCCCCACCGACATCATTCATGTATATTGTGGATAGCAGGGTCCAAGCATCTATCCCCACGGTGCCCCACTGATCCCTGTGGGACCCCACTGATCCCTGTGGGACCCCACTGATTCCTGTGGGACCCCACTGATCCCTGTGGGACCCCACTGATCCCTGTGGTTTCCCACTGATCCCTGTGGGACCCCACCGATCCCTGTGGGACCCCACTGATCCCTGTGGTTTCCCACTGATCCCTGTGGTATCCCACTGATCCCTGTGGGACCCCACCGATCCCTGTGGGACCCCACCGATCCCTGTGGTATCCCACCCACTGATCCCCGCAGTATCCCACTGATCCCTGTGGTATCCCACTGATCCCCGCGGTATCCCACTGATCCCCGCGGTATCCCACTGATCCCTGTGGTATCCCACTGATCCCCGCGGTATCCCACTGATCCCCGCGGTATCCCACTGATCCCTGTGGTATCCCACTGATCCCCGCGGTATCCCACTGATCCCCGCGGTATCCCACTGATCCCTGTGGTATCCCACTGATCCCCGCGGTATCCCACTGATCCCCGCGGTATCCCACTGATCCCCGTGGTATCCCACTGATCCCCGCGGTATCCCACTGATCCCCGCGGTATCCCACTGATCCCCATGGTATCCCACTGATCCCCGCGGTATCCCACTGATCCCCGCGGTATCCCACTGATCCCCGCGGTATCCCACTGATCCCCGCGGTATCCCACTGATCCCTGTGGTATCCCACTGATCCCCGAGGTATCCCCACTGATCCCCGCAGTATCCCACTGATCCCCGTGGTATCCCACTGATCCCCGCGGTATCCCACTGATCCTCGCGGTATCCCACTGATCCCCGCGGTATCCCACTGATCCCTGTGATATTCCACTGATCCCTGTGATATCCCACTGATCCCCGTGGTATCCCACTGATCCCTGTAGTATCCCACTGATCCCCGCGGTATCCCACTGATCCCTGTGGTATCCCACTCATCCCCGCGGTATCCCACCGATCCCCGTGGTATCCCACTGATCCCCGCGGTATCCCACTGATCCCTGTGGTATCCCACTCATCCCCGCGGTATCCCACTAATCCTCGCGGTATCCCACCGATCCCTGCGATATCCCAATGATCCCCGCGATATCCCACTGATCCCTGCGGTATCCCACTGATCCCCGCGTTATCCCACCGATCCCCACGGTATTCCCACTGATCCCCGCGGTATCCCACTGATCCCCGTGGTATCCCACCGATCCCCGTGGTATCCCACCGATCCCCGTGGTATCCCACTGATCCCCGTGGTATCCCCCTGATCCCTGCCCCAAATGCTACCTTAAATACTTGTTGAAATCCCTCCTTGTCTCGGCCGTGATTGCTCTCTCTCTCTCTGTGTGGGAGTGTATACCATCACCTCCCTGCTCTCTGGGTGAAGACACCTCTCTCCTCAGCTCAGTCTGAAATGGTTTCCTCCTCATTCTCATCCTGCGATCCCTGGTTCTGGACAATGCCATCGTCGGGACCATCCCTCCCACATTGACCCTGTCTGATTGGAAAGCTCCTACATTTGGCTTCACTCGTCATTTTCTCTTCACCCCCCGACCGAAATGTTTACCGTCAGTTTGTCCATCCTCTACCAGGTCTCTCTGGTCCTGTATTCCTGCTCTTCCCCACTTCCTTTTTCCCTGCGTTGCTGAAATCTGAACAGTTTCCAATCCTCAGGTGTGTTTTTCAGTTTTGGCTAATTTGTGTAGCCCTTCCTATTTCCTAAATTCCCTTGTTCACCATGGTCCTTTGCTAAGTTATGTGTGTGACAGACAGGAATGAGCAATTAAAACACAAACCCCGTCTTGCTGGAGAAACGATTCCTAAGGAGACTCACTGGACTCCAAACATGAACACTGCTCTCTCTCTATTTGTGATGCCAGACCTGCTGAGTTTCTCCAGCTGGTTCTGTTTTGTTTCCGATTTCCAAAGATTGCTGCCCTTTGTATTATTTTCGGAGTGAGCAATCATCGCGGTTCCTGCAAGTGCTCTTCCAACGTTTGCCATTGTCTATTCAGTGTGACC
>NC_092741.1:75322-80322 GCF_047496795.1 Chiloscyllium punctatum
AGTGTGAATGTGCAGAATGTGTGTGTATGAGAGTGGGTGAGTGTGAGAGTGTGAGCAGGTGTATAAGTGTGAATGTGCAGAGTGTGTGTGTATGAGAGTGGGTGAGTGTGAGAGTGTGAGCAGGTGTATAAGTGTGAATGTGCAGAGTGTGTGTCTCTGAGAGTGGGTGAGTGTGAGAGTGTGAGCAGGTGTATAAGTGTGAATGTACAGAGTGTGTGTCTATGAGAGTGGGTGAGTGTGTGAGTGTGAGCAGGTGTATAAGTGTGAATGTGCAGAGTGTGTGTCTATGAGAGTGAGTGAGTGTGTGAGTGTGAGCAGGTGTATAAGTGTGAATGTACAGAGTGTGTGTGTATGAGAGTGGGTGAGTGTGAGAGTGTGAGCAGGTGTATAAGTGTGAATGTACAGAGTGTGTGTCTATGAGAGTGAGTGAGTGTGAGAGTGTGAGAGTGTGAGCAGGTGTATAAGTGTGAATGTGCAGAGTGTGTGTCTGTGAGAGTGAGTGAGTGTGTGCAGGTGTATAAGTGTGAATGTGCAGAATGTGTGTGTATGAGAGTGGGTGAGTGTGTGAGTGTGAGCAGGTGTATAAGTGTGAATGTACAGAGTGTGTGTCTATGAGAGTGAGTGAGTGTGAGAGTGTGAGCAGGTGTATAAGTGTGAATGTGCAGAGTGTGTGTCTGTGAGAGTGGGTGAGTGTGTGCAGGTGTATAAGTGTGAATGTGCAGAATGTGTGTGTATGAGAGTGGGTGAGTGTGAGAGTGTGAGCAGGTGTATAAGTGTGAATGTGCAGAGTGTGTGTCTCTGAGAGTGGGTGAGTGTGAGAGTGTGAGCAGGTGTATAAGTGTGAATGTACAGAGTGTGTGTCTATGAGAGTGGGTGAGTGTGTGAGTGTGAGCAGGTGTATAAGTGTGAATGTGCAGAGTGTGTGTCTATGAGAGTGAGTGAGTGTGTGAGTGTGAGCAGGTGTATAAGTGTGAATGTACAGAGTGTGTGTGTATGAGAGTGGGTGAGTGTGAGAGTGTGAGCAGGTGTATAAGTGTGAATGTACAGAGTGTGTGTCTATGAGAGTGAGTGAGTGTGAGAGTGTGAGAGTGTGAGCAGGTGTATAAGTGTGAATGTGCAGAGTGTGTGTCTGTGAGAGTGAGTGAGTGTGTGCAGGTGTATAAGTGTGAATGTGCAGAATGTGTGTGTATGAGAGTGGGTGAGTGTGTGAGTGTGAGCAGGTGTATAAGTGTGAATGTACAGAGTGTGTGTCTATGAGAGTGAGTGAGTGTGAGAGTGTGAGCAGGTGTATAAGTGTGAATGTGCAGAGTGTGTGTCTGTGAGAGTGAGTGAGTGTGTGCAGGTGTATAAGTGTGAATGTGCAGAATGTGTGTGTATGAGAGTGGGTGAGTGTGAGAGTGTGAGCAGGTGTATAAGTGTGAATGTGCAGAGTGTGTGTCTCTGAGAGTGGGTGAGTGTGAGAGTGTGAGCAGGTGTATAAGTGTGAATGTGTAGAGTGTGTGTCTATGAGAGTGGGTGAGTGTGAGAGTGTGAGCAGGTGTATAAGTGTGAATGTGTAGAGTGTGTGTGTATGAGAGTGGGGGAGTGTGAGAGTGTGAGCAGGTGTATAAGTGTGAATGTACAGAGTGTGTGTGTATGAGAGTGGGTGAGTGTGAGAGTGTGAGCAGGTGTATAAGTGTGAATGTGTAGAGTGTGTGTGTATGAGAGTGGGTGAGTGTGAGAGTGTGAGCAGGTGTATAAGTGTGAATGTGCAGAGTGTGTGTGTATGAGAGTGGGGGAGTATGAGAGTGTGAGCTGGTGTATAAGTGTGAATGTGCAGAGTGTGTGTGTATGAGAGTATGTGAGTGTGAGAGTGTGAGCTGGTGTATAAGTGTGAATGTGCAGAGTGTGTGTGTATGAGAGTGGGTGAGTGTGTGAATGTGAGCAGGTGTATAAGTGTGAATGTGCAGAGTGTGTGTGTATGAGAGTGTGTGAGTGTGAGAGTGTGAGCAGGTGTATAAGTGTGAATGTGCAGAGTGTGTGTGTATGAGAGTGGGTGAGTGTGTGAATGTGAGCGGGTGTATAAGTGTGAATGTACAGAGTGTGTGTGTTTGAGAGTGGGTGAGTGTGAGAGTGTGAGCAGGTGTATAAGTGTGAATGTGCAGAGTGTGTGTCTCTGAGAGTGGGTGAGTGTGAGAGTGTGAGCAGGTGTATAAGTGTGAATGTGCAGAATGTGTGTGTATGAGAGTAGGTGAGTGTGTGAGTGTGAGCAGGTGTATAAGTGTGAATGTACAGAGTGTGTGTCTCTGAGAGTGGGTGAGTGTGAGAGTGTGAGCAGGTGTATAAGTGTGAATGTACAGAGTGTGTGTGTATGAGAGTGGGTGAGTGTGTGAATGTGAGCAGGTGTATAAGTGTGAATGTACAGAGTGTGTGTCTATGAGAGTGGGTGAGTGTGAGAGTGTGAGCTGGTGTATAAGTGTGAATGTGCAGAGTGTGTGTCTATGAGAGTGGGTGAGTGTGAGAGTGTGAGCAGGTGTATAAGTGTGAATGTACAGAGTGTGTGTGTATGAGAGTGGGTGAGTGTGTGAGTGTGAGCAGGTGTATAAGTGTGAATGTGCAGAGTGTGTGTGTATGAGAGTGGGTGAGTGTGAGAGTGTGAGCAGGTGTATAAGTGTGAATGTGTAGAGTGTGTGTGTATGAGAGTGGGTGAGTGTGAGAGTGTGAGAGTGTGAGCTGGTGTATAAGTGTGAATGTGCAAAGTGTGTGTGTATGAGAGTGGGTGAGTGTGTGAATGTGAGCAGGTGTATAAGTGTGAATGTACAGAGTGTGTGTCTATGAGAGTGGGTGAGTGTGAGAGTGTGAGCTGGTGTATAAGTGTGAATGTGCAGAGTGTGTGTGTATGAGAGTATGTGAGTGTGAGAGTGTGAGCTGGTGTATAAGTGTGAATGTGCAGAGTGTGTGTGTATGAGAGTAGGTGAGTGTGTGAGTGTGAGCAGGTGTATAAGTGTGAATGTGCAGAGTGTGTGTGTATGAGAGTGGGTGAGTGTGAGAGTGTGAGCAGGTGTATAAGTGTGAATGTGCAGAGTGTGTGTGTATGAGAGTGGGTGAGTGTGAGAGTGTGAGCAGGTGTATAAGTGTGAATGTACAGAGTGTGTGTCTATGAGAGTGGGTGAGTGTGAGAGTGTGAGCAGGTGTATAAGTGTGAATGTACAGAGTGTGTGTGTATGAGAGTGGAGAGTGTAAGAGTGTGAGAGTGTGAGCTGGTGTATAAGTGTGAATGTGCAGAGTGTGTGTGTATGAGAGTGGGTGAGTGTGAGAGTGTGAGAGTGTGAGCTGGTGTATAAGTGTGAATGTGCAGAGTGTGTGTGTATGAGAGTGGGTGAGTGTGAGAGTGTGTATGTGAGGGTGCATCAGTCTGACTGTCCGAGTGTGAGCACCAGTGTGATTGTGTGTGAAGGTGTGTGTACATTGGGAGTATATCCTCCAGTGGCCGAGTCATACACCAGGGAAACAGGCCCTTCGGTCCGACCCATCCATGATCAGATTTCTTTAACAGAGCCAGCCCCATTCACCTACATTTGGCCCCTTAAACCTCTCCTGTCCTCATGTCCGTCCAAATGCCTTGTAAATGGTGTGATTGTAGCTGCATCCACCGTTGTCAAACATGTGTCAGTTCAAAGATATCCCAGAAAATCTGTAGTCCAATCTGCAATGTCTACCTTTGGACATTCCTCGCCCTAAAAAATAAACTGTCTCTGTGGCAACATGAACTGCATGGGTCTTGTATCCAGGCAGAATTGCTAAGTAACTTCTCGACACCCAACTCCATTCCACCTTAGGATTAATTAGACAGTTTGAAATATCACAGCTTTGAATTTCTTAACAACACGATGACGTAAGTCTACCCACAGGATGTACAAATCCAAACAGAAATTCAACATGACAAGCAGCATGTCACCCAATGTCCCATCATGCAGATTGAAGAGACCTCCCTCGTGGGGAAGGATGACCCTTACCTTAAAATCTGTGTGATTAGAAACGGAAAGAGAAACAGTGTGAATGGTATGAGTCTTCCTCAGAACAGGAAGGGCTGGAAAGTAGTGTTTTCTACGTTTTTGATCAAGGAGGAGATGGAGCAAGTGAGGGCGCCCATAGAGGAAGATAATGGGAGGAAGAATGGTGCTAAAGGAGAGATAGGGATGTAAAACGGGTGTCAACAATAGGAGTGAAAAGCAGAAGATGGGCCGCTCTGCTCATTGCAAATTCAGCAAGAGAGGGTGGGGTAGTCAAGAGAGGGTGGGATGGTGAAGAGAGGGTGGGATGACGATAGTAAAATAAAGGAGCAGAGCTCATACTCTGAAGCTGTGGAGTCACCATTGAGACCACAGGAGGGTAACGTGCCCTGGGTGTGTGAGGTGTTGTTCCTTGAGCTTGCAAAGTGTTTTGGGATGTTGCAGCAGGAAAATGTCAGTGTGGGAGCAAGGGGGGTGTTATCGAAATGGCAAGTTACTGGGAGACCAGGGTCAGTCCGACAGATAGAGTGCTGGTGTTTCACACCCAGCCTGTGTTTGGTCTTGGCAGTGTGCAGGAGATGGCAGTGGGAGCAGTGAATTCAGGAGGCTGGATTGAAGGGGGTCAACTGCTTCACCTGGAAGGTGTATGTGAGACTTTGGAAAGTGAGGGGGAAGAGGTGTTACACCTCCCGCTATTGTGTGGAAAGGTCAATCAACTTGGAAAGGGTGGATACAGCAAATCCATAAATTGCATTAGGCTATCCTGGATCTCGTACTGAGGAAAGAGGCAGGTTTGAGAATTGGCCCCCAAGTAAAATATCCCTTAGGAACTAGTGATCATAACATGATAATATTTAATATTCAGCTTGAAATTGAGAAAATGGTTTGGAAGCATCTGTTTTTAACACATTGCTATTGCTTTTTACTGAAAATAGAGGTTTTGTTTATATTCATTTGTGGGATGTGGGTGTCACGGGCTGGGTCCAGTATTTATTGCCCCGTCCCTAG
>NC_092741.1:90322-128510 GCF_047496795.1 Chiloscyllium punctatum
CCTGCAGTGTATCTTGTAGATGGTACACACTGCTGTTACTGAGGGTCGGTGGGGGGGAGGGAGGGGATGGTACACACTGCTGATACTGAGGGTCGGTGGGGGGGGGGAGGGGATGGTACACACTGCTGTTACTGAGGGTCGGTGGGGGGGAGGGAGGGGATGGTACACACTGCTGTTTCTGAGGGTCGGTGGGGGGGAGGGAGGGAGGGGATGGTACACACTGCTGTTACTGAGGGTCGGTGGGGGGGGGGGAGGGGATGGTACACACTGCTGTTACTGAGGGTCGGTGGGGGGAGGGAGGGGATGGTACACACTGCTGTTACTGAGGGTCGGTGGGGGGGGGGAGGGGATGGTACACACTGCTGTTACTGAGGGTCGGTGGGGGAGGGAGGGGATGGTACACACTGCTGTTACTGAGGGTCGGAGGGGGGGGGAGGGAGGGGATGGTACACACTGCTGTTACTGAGGGTCGGTGGGGGGGAGGGAGGGGATGGTACACACTGCTGTTACTGAGGGTCGGTGGAGGGAGGGAGGGGATGGTACACACTGCTGTTACTGAGGGTCGGTGGGGGGGGGAGGGGATGGTACACACTGCTGTTACTGAGGGTCGGTGGGGGGGGGGAGGGGATGGTACACACTGCTGTTACTGAGGGTCGGTGGGGGAGGAGGGAGGGGATGGTACACACTGCTGTTACTGAGGGTCAGTGGGGGGGGGAGGGGATGGTACACACTGCTGTTACTGAGGGTCGGTGGGGGGGGGATGGTACACACTGCTGTTACTGAGGGTCGGTGGGGGGAGGGAGGGAGGGGATGGTACACACTGCTGTTACTGAGGGTCGGTGGGGGGTGAGGGAGGGGATGGTACACACTGCTGTTACTGAGGGTCGGTGGGGGGGGGGAGGGGATGGTACACACTGCTGTTACTGAGGGTCGGTGGGAGGGAGGGAGGGGATGGTACACACTGCTGTTACTGAGGGTCGGTGGGGGGGGAGGGAGGGGATGGTACACACTGCTGTTACTGAGGGTCGGAGGGGGGGGGTGAGGGGATGGTACACACTGCTGTTACTGAGGGTCGGTGGGGGGGGAGGGGGAGGGGATGGTACACACTGCTGTTACTGAGGGTCGGTGGGGGGAGGGAGGGGATGGTACACACTGCTGTTACTGAGGGTCAGTGGGGGGGGGGAGGGGATGGTACACACTGCTGTTACTGAGGGTCAGTGGGGGAGGGAGGGAGGGGATGGTACACACTGCTGTTACTGAGGGTCGGTGGGGGAGGGAGGGAGGGGATGGTACACACTGCTGTTACTGAGGGTCGGTGGGGGGGGGAGGGGATGGTACACACTGCTGTTACTGAGGGTCGGTGGGGGGGAGGGAGGGGATGGTACACACTGCTGTTACTGAGGGTCGGTGGGGGGAGGGGGGGGATGGTACACACTGCTGTTACTGAGGGTCGGTGGGGGGGGAGGGAGGGGATGGTACACACTGCTGTTACTGAGGGTCGGTGGGGGGTGAGGGGATGGTACACACTGCTGTTACTGAGGGTCGGTGGGGGGGGAGGGAGGGGATGGTACACACTGCTGTTACTGAGGGTCGGTGGGGGGGGAGGGGATGGTACACACTGCTGTTACTGAGGGTCAGTGCGGGGGGAGGGAGGGGATGGTACACACTGCTGTTACTGAGGGTCGGTGGGGGGGGGGAGGGGATGGTACACACTGCTGTTACTGAGGGTCGGTGGGGGGTGGGAGGGGATGGTACACACTGCTGTTACTGAGGGTCGGTGGGGGGAGGGAGGGGATGGTACACACTGCTGTTACTGAGGGTCGGTGGGGGGGGAGGGAGGGGATGGTACACACTGCTGTTACTGAGGGTCGGTGGGGGGGAGGGAGGGGATGGTACACACTGCTGTTACTGAGGGTCGGTGGGGGGGAGGGAGGGGATGGTACACACTGCTGTTACTGAGGGTCGGTGGGGGGTGGGAGGGGATGGTACACACTCCTGTTACTGAGGGTCGGTGGGGGGGGGAGGGGATGGTACACACTGCTGTTACTGAGGGTCGGTGGGGGGAGGGAGGGGATGGTACACACTGCTGTTACTGAGGGTCGGTGGGGGGGAGGGAGGGGATGGTACACACTGCTGTTACTGAGGGTCGGTGGGGGGGGGGAGGGGATGGTACACACTGCTGTTACTGAGGGTCGGTGGGGGGGGAGGGAGGGGATGGTACACACTGCTGTTACTGAGGGTCGGTGGGGGAGGGAGGGGATGGTACACACTGCTGTTACTGAGGGTCGGTGGGGGAGGGAGGGGATGGTACACACTGCTGTTACTGAGGGTCGGTGGGGGGGGGGGATGGTACACACTGCTGTTACTGAGGGTCGGTGGGGGAGGGAGGGGATGGTACACACTGCTGTTACTGAGGGTCGGTGGGGGGGGGGGGATGGTACACACTGCTGTTACTGAGGGTCGGTGGGGGGGGAGGGAGGGGATGGTACACACTGCTGTTACTGAGGGTCGGTGGGGGGGGGGGGGGGGGGATGGTACACACTGCTGTTACTGAGGGTCGGTGGGGGGGGCGGAGGGAGGGGATGGTACACACTGCTGTTACTGAGGGTCGGTGGGGGGGGAGGGAGGGGATGGTACACACTGCTGTTACTGAGGGTCGGTGGGGGGGGGGAGGGGATGGTACACACTGCTGTTACTGAGGGTCGGTGGGGGGGGGGGGAGGGGATGGTACACACTGCTGTTACTGAGGGTCGGTGGGGGGGGAGGGGATGGTACACACTGCTGTTACTGAGGGTCGGTGGGGGGGGGAGGGGATGGTACACACTGCTGTTACTGAGGGTCGGTGGGGGGGGGGAGGGAGGGGATGGTACACACTGCTGTTACTGAGGGTCGGTGGGGGTGAGGGAGGGGATGGTACACACTGCTGTTACTGAGGGTCGGTGGGTGGAGGGGGGAGGGGATGGTACACACTGCTGTTACTGAGCGTCGGTGGGGGGGGAGGGAGGGGATGGTACACACTGCTGTTACTGAGGGTCGGTGGGGGGGAGGGAGGGGATGGTACACATTGCTGTTACTGAGGGTCGGTGGGGGGGGGAGGGGATGGTACACACTGCTGTTACTGAGGGTCGGTGGGGGGGGGAGGGGATGGTACACACTGCTGTTACTGAGGGTCGGTGGGGGGTGGGGGGGGATGGTACACACTGCTGTTACTGAGGGTCGGTGGGGGGGTGAGGGGATGGTACACACTGCTGTTACTGAGGGTCGGTGGGGGGGGGGAGGGAGGGGATGGTACACACTGCTGTTACTGAGGGTCGGTGGGGGGTGGGGGGGGATGGTACACACTGCTGTTACTGAGGGTCGGTGGGGGGGGGGAGGGAGGGGATGGTACACACTGCTGTTACTGAGGGTCGGTGGGGGGTGGGGGGGGATGGTACACACTGCTGTTACTGAGGGTCGTTGGGGGGAGGGAGGGGATGGTACACACTGCTGTTACTGAGGGTCGGTGGGGGGGAGGGAGGGGATGGTACACACTGCTGTTACTGAGGGTCGGTGGGGGGGGAGGGAGGGAGGGGATGGTACACACTGCTGTTACTGAGGGTCGGTCGGGGGGGAGGGGATGGTACACACTGCTGTTACTGAGGGTCGGTGGGGGGGGGGAGGGGATGGTACACACTGCTGTTACTGAGGGTCGGTGGGGGGAGGGAGGGGATGGTACACACTGCTGTTACTGAGGGTCGGTGGAGGGGGAGGGAGGGGATGGTACACACTGCTGTTACTGAGGGTCGGTGGGGGGGGGGAGGGAGGGGATGGTACACACTGCTGTTACTGAGGGTCGGTGGGGGGGGGAGGGGATGGTACACACTGCTGTTACTGAGGGTCGGTGGGGGGAGGGGAGGGAGGGGATGGTACACACTGCTGTTACTGAGGGTCAGTGGGGAGGGGGGGGAGGGGATGGTACACACTGCTGTTACTGAGGGTCGGTGGGGGGGGGGAGGGGATGGTACACACTGCTGTTACTGAGGGTCGGTGGGGGCGGGGAGGGGATGGTACACACTGCTGTTACTGAGGGTCGGTGGGGGGGTGGGGGGATGGTACACACTGCTGTTACTGAGGGTCGGTGGGGGGGGGGAGGGGATGGTACACACTGCTGTTACTGAGGGTCGGTGGGGGCGGGGAGGGGATGGTACACACTGCTGTTACTGAGCGTCGGTGGGGGGAGGGAGGGGATGGTACACACTGCTGTTACTGAGGGTCGGTGGGGGGGGAGGGGATGGTACACACTGCTGTTACTGAGGGTCGGTGGGGGGAGGGAGGGGATGGTACACACTGCTGTTACTGAGGGTCGGTGGGGGGAGGGAGGGGATGGTACACACTGCTGTTACTGAGGGTCGGTGGGGGGAGGGAGGGGATGGTACACACTGCTGTTACTGAGGGTCGGTGGGAGGGAGGGGATGGTACACACTGCTGTTACTGAGGGTCGGTGGGGGAGGGAGGGGATGGTACACACTGCTGTTACTGAGGGTCGGTGGGGTGGGAGGGAGGGGATGGTACACACTGCTGTTACTGAGGGTCGGTGGGGGGGGGGGAGGGGATGGTACACACTGCTGTTACTGAGGGTCGGTGGGGGAGGGAGGGGATGGTACACACTGCTGTTACTGAGGGTCGGTGGGGGGAGGGAGGGGATGGTACACACTGCTGTTACTGAGGGTCGGTGGGGGGGGGGGATGGTACACACTGCTGTTACTGAGGGTCGGTGGGGGGGGGAGGGGATGGTACACACTGCTGTTACTGAGGGTCGGTGGGGGGAGGGAGGGGATGGTACACACTGCTGTTACTGAGGGTCGGTGGGGGGGGGAGGGAGGGGATGGTACACACTGCTGTTACTGAGGGTCTGTGGGGGGAGGGGGAAGGGGATGGTACACACTGCTGTTACTGAGGGTCGGTGGGGGGGGGAGGGAGGGGATGGTACACACTGCTGTTACTGAGGGTCGGTGGGGGAGGGAGGGGATGGTACACACTGCTGTTACTGAGGGTCGGTGGGGGGGGGAGGGGATGGTACACACTGCTGTTACTGAGGGTCGGTGGGGGGGGGGAGGGGATGGTACACACTGCTGTTACTGAGGGTCGGTGGGGGGGGGAGGGGATGGTACACACTGCTGTTACTGAGGGTCGGTGGGGGAGGGAGGGAGGGGATGGTACACACTGCTGTTACTGAGGGTCGGTGGGGGGGGAGGAGGGGATGGTACACACTGCTGTTACTGAGGGTCAGTGGGGGAGGGAGGGAGGGGATGGTACACACTGCTGTTACTGAGGGTCGGTGGGGGGGAGGGAGGCGATGGTACACACTGCTGTTACTGAGGGTCGGTGGGGGGAGTGAGGGGATGGTACACACTGCTGTTACTGAGGGTCAGTGGGGGGGGCGGATGGTACACACTGCTGTTACTGAGGGTCGGTGGGGGGAGTGAGGGGATGGTACACACTGCTGTTACTGAGGGTCGGTGGGTAGGGGGAGGGAGGGGATGGTACACACTGCTGTTACTGAGGGTCGGTGGGGGGGGGAGGGGATGGTACACACTGCTGTTACTGAGGGTCGGTGGGGGGGGGAGGGAGGGGATGGTACACACTGCTGTTACTGAGGGTCAGTGGGGGGGGGAGGGAGGGGATGGTACACACTGCTGTTACTGAGGGTCGGTGGGGGGGGGAGGGGATGGTACACACTGCTGTTACTGAGGGTCGGTGGGGGGGGGAGGGAGGGGATGGTACACACTGCTGTTACTGAGGGTCAGTGGGGGGGGGAGGGAGGGGATGGTACACACTGCTGTTACTGAGGGTCGGTGGGGGGGAGGGAGGGGATGGTACACACTGCTGTTACTGAGGGTCGGTGGGGGGGAGGGAGGGGATGGTACACACTGCTGTTACTGAGGGTCGGTGGGGGGGGGAGAAAGGGGATGGTACACACTGCTGTTACTGAGGGTCGGTGGGGGGGGAGGGAGGGGATGGTACACACTGCTGTTACTGAGGGTCGGTGGGGGGGAGGGGATGGTACACACTGCTGTTACTGAGGGTCGGTGGGGGGGGAGAAAGGGGATGGTACACACTGCTGTTACTGAGGGTCGGTGGGGGAGGGAGGGGATGGTACACACTGCTGTTACTGAGGGTCGGTGGGGGGAGGGAGGGGATGGTACACACTGCTGTTACTGAGGGTCGGTGGGGGGGAGGGAGGGGATGGTACACACTGCTGTTACTGAGGGTCGGTGGGGGGAGGGAGGGGATGGTACACACTGCTGTTACTGAGGGTCGGTGGGGGGTGGGAGGGAGGGGATGGTACACACTGCTGTTACTGAGGGTCGGTGGGGGGGGAGGGGATGGTACACACTGCTGTTACTGAGGGTCGGTGGGGGGGGGAGGGAGAGGATGGTACACACTGCTGTTACTGAGGGTCGGTGGGGGGAGTGAGGGGATGGTACACACTGCTGTTACTGAGGGTCGGTGGGTAGGGGGAGGGAGGGGATGGTACACACTGCTGTTACTGAGGGTCGGTGGGTAGGGGGAGGGAGGGGATGGTACACACTGCTGTTACTGAGGGTCGGTGGGTAGGGGGAGGGAGGGGATGGTACACACTGCTGTTACTGAGGGTCGGTGGGGGGGGGAGGGGATGGTACACACTGCTGTTACTGAGGGTCGGTGGGGGGGGGATGGTACACACTGCTGTTACTGAGGGTCGGTGGGGGAGGGAGGGGATGGTACACACTGCTGTTACTGAGGGTCGGTGGGAGGGGGGGAGGGGATGGTACACACTGCTGTTACTGAGGGTCGGTGGGGGGGGAGGGAGGGGATGGTACACACTGCTGTTACTGAGGGTCGGTGGGGGGGGGAGGGAGGGGATGGTACACACTGCTGTTACTGAGGGTCGGTGGGGGGGAGGGGATGGTACACACTGCTGTTACTGAGGGTCGGTGGGGGGGGGGAGGGGATGGTACACACTGCTGTTACTGAGGGTCGGTGGGGGTGAGGGAGGGGATGGTACACACTGCTGTTACTGAGGGTCGGTGGGGGTGAGGGAGGGGATGGTACACACTGCTGTTACTGAGGGTCGGTGGGGGGAGGGGGAGGGGATGGTACACACTGCTGTTACTGAGGGTCGGTGGGGGGGGAGGGGATGGTACACACTGCTGTTACTGAGGGTCGGTGGGGGGGGAGGGAGGGGATGGTACACACTGCTGTTACTGAGGGTCGGTGGGGGTGGGGGAGGGGGTGTTTGTGGATGTTGTGCCAATCAAATGGCTGCTTTGTCCTGGATGGTGTTAAATCAGGAATCCAGGTTTCCTGGGGAAATGGCAGAAAAGTGGATGTGAGGAAGATTCGATCAGGCAGTGACAGGCTCCAAAAGCCGAATGGCCTCTCCCTGTTCCTGCTCCTTTTGGCTTTAAACTTCTGGAATGTTATTGATCAGATCCACTCACCCAGGAAAGGAGGGAGTATCCCATCATCTTCCAATTCAGCTGGGTTCTGGAACTTTTCTGAAGTCTGTCTGGGATGGCCCTGTCACCTGATGTTGTCATTCATTGCCATGTTGTCAATGTCGCCGAGTACCTGGTGCTATCCTCCTCCTGTGTCATTGACTCGTTCCATACCAACCCCCCCCCCCCCCCCTCCGAAGCTGCGCCCCCACCCCCATCCCCACCCCCACCCTGGCTTTGTTCCACCTCTCTATGGCAGCACGCTGGAATTCCCACTCTGCTACTCCCAGGCTCATCACCAACGTGAACCATTTTATCCAAGTCTGCAAATTCTGAATTTGCCAGTCTTTTCGATTCCAAGAAGATGGGCTGTGAGTGTGTGCTTAACAAAACCTAACAGTTTTTACAGTGAAAATGATCCCCGACCCAGGTAAACGATGATGAAACATGGTCATATGACTGCTCCAGATCAAACTCTTATCTCTTCCAAATCCCCCAAACAGACAGAAACAGAAAAAAGGGCGTTATAGAATATTGACCATCAGAGCGCAGTCCCGGCCCTTCGGCCCTCAATGTTGCGCCAACATGTGAAACCAATCTGAAGTCTATCTAACCAACACCATTCCATTCTCATCCATATGTCTATCCAATGCCCATTTAAATCCCCTTAAAGTTGGTGAGTCTACGACTGTTGCAAGCAGGGTGTTCCACACCCCTACTACTCTCTGAGTAAAGAAACTACCTCTGACATCTGACCTATATCTATGTCCCCTCGTGCTAGCCATCACTATCCAAGGAAAAAGGCCCTCCCTGTCCACCCTGTCTAACCCCCTGATTATCTTATACATCTCAAGTAAGTCACCTCTCAGTCACCTTCTCTCTAACGAGGCAAGGTTTGTAAACTGATGGGCGACGGGGGGTTTGTAGCTGTCAGTGGTGAGGATTGGCAGTGCCTCTGTGTCCTGCCCTGGAATAGTCATCTTCTTCAGACTGATAGTCAGCCCAAAGTCCTTGCAAGTGTGAGAGAGGTGGGGGGGTCGGGGGGGGGGGGGGGTCTATCTTGGCTCTACCATCACTGAGGACCTCTCCCTGGACACTGAGATCGACAAGAGGATCAGGAAAGCAGCCTCAACTCTTGGCTCACCTCCCGACTCGAGGATGGACAAATCCCAAACTGACAATGAAGTCAAAAGTGTCAGTGTACAACGCCTGCATCATAAACACGCTGCTGTACGGCAGAGAAACATGGACGACATACGCCAGACAGAAGAGAAGATTGAATACCCTCCACTTGAGGAGAATCTGCCATATCCTGGGTATACTCTGGCAGGAGTCTACCTATCTCACAGAGACTGCACTAGCTGGGCCAGATCCACCACGTGGAGGACACCCACATCCAAAGGCTATCCTGTATGGAGAGCTCACACCCAGGAAGAGACCCACTGGGCATCCCCAGCTGTGCTACAAGGACATCTACATGAGGGGCATGAAGGCACTTGACCTTGTTACCGAGTCCGGGGAGTGGCTGACAGATGGAGAACCAACAGCTCAACACCGGGGAAAGGAAGCTGCTGAGCACTGCAGCAGACAGGCAGGGGACGCAGAGAGGAGGGCAGAACATACAGATGGCACCTCTGTGACCAGGACTGTTACTCCTGCATTGGGCTCTTCACTCACAAGTGACGTTGCTCCAGGGAAGCAGAAAGCCAGAACACCAAGGATGCAACCCATGGTCAGCCAGGACCAAAAGTGACCTCACTCACTCACACCTTCTCTCTAACGAGAACAGCCTCAAGTCCCTCAGCCTTTCCTCATAAGACCTTCCCTCCAGACCAGGCAACATCCTGGTAAATCTCCTCTGCACCCTTTCCAAAGCTTCCACATCCTTCCTATAATGCGGTGACCAGAACTGTACACAATACTCCAAGTGTGGCCACACCAGAGTTTTGTACAGCTGTAGCCTGACCTCATGGCTCCGAAACTCAATCCCTCTCCCAATAAAAGCAAACACACCATATGCCTTCTTAACAACCCTATCAACCTGGGTGGCAACTTTCAGGGAACTATGTACCTGGACACCAAGATCTCTCTGCTCATCTACAGTACCAACAATCTTACCATTAGCCCAGTACTCTGTATTCCTGTTGCTCCTTCCAAAGTGAATCACCTCACATTTGTCCCTTATCGAACACCTTGCTGAAATCCATATACACCACCTCAACCACTTTACCCTCATCTACCTGTTTGGTCACCTTCTCAAAGAACTCAATAGGGTTTGTGAGGCACAACCTACCCTTCACAAAACTGTGCTGACTATCCCTAATCAAATTATTCCTTTCTAGATGATTATAAATCCTATCTCTTATAACCTTCTCCAACACTTCACCCATAACCGAAGTAAGGCTCACTGGTCTATAATTACCAGGATGGTCTTGACTCCCCCTCTTGAACAGGGGAACTCCATTTGCTATCCTCCAGTCTTCTGGCATTATTCCTGTGGACAATGACGACATAAATATCAAAGCCAAAGACTCTGCAATCTCCTCCCTGGCTTCCCAGAAAATCCGAGGATATATCCCATCCCGGCCCAGGGGACTTATCTATTTCACATTTTCCAGACTTGCTACCACCTCCCCCCTGTGAACCTCAATCCCATCTAGTCTCGTCGCCTGGATCTCAGGATTCTCCTCAATAACATTATCTTTTTCCAATGTGAATACTGAGGAAAAATATTCATTTAGTGCTTCCCCTATCTCCTCAGATTCCACAGACAACTTCCCACTACTGTCCCTGATTGGCCCTAACCTTACTCTCGTCATTCTTTTATTCCTGATATACCCAGAGAAAGCTTTAGGGTTTACCCTGATCCTATCCCCCAACAACTTCTCATTCCCCCTTCCTGGCTCTTCTGAGCTCTCTCTTTAGGTCTTTCCTGATTAACCTGTGACCCTCAAGCGCCCTAACTGAGCCTTCACATCTCATCCTAACATAAGCCTCCTTCTTCCTCTTGACAAGAGATACAACTCCTTGAGTAACCCACGGTTCCCTCACTCGACCACTTCCTCCCTGCCTGACAGGTACATACTTACCAAGGACCCACAGGAGCTGTTCCTTGAATAAGCTCCACGTTTCTATTGTGCCCACTTCCTGCAGTTTCCTTCCCCATCCTATGCTTCCTAAATCTTGCCTAAGCGCATCGTAACTGCCTTTCCCCCAGCTGTAATCCTTGCCCTGCTGTATATACCTATCCCTTTCAATCGCTAAAGTAAACATAACTGAATTGTGGTCATTGGAAGGTTTGTGAAGGTTTGTAGCTCAGGTTGAGGTTTAGGGTGTAGGTTTGCACACTGAGCTGTAGGTTTGATATCCAGACGTTTCATTACCTGGCTCGGTAACACCATCAGTGGGGACCTCCAAGTGAAGCGAAGCTGTTGTCTCCTGCTTTCTATTGATATCTTTCTCCTGGATGGGGTTCCTGGGGTTTGTGATGATGTAATTTCCTGTTTGTTTTCTGAGGGGTTGAGAGATAGTATCTAGATCGATGTGCTTGTTTATGGCGTTGTGGTTGGAGTGCCAGGCCTCTAGGAATTCTCTGGCATGTCTTTGCTGAGCCTGCCCCAGGATAGATGTGTTGTCCCGGTCGAAATGGTGGGTTTTTTTCATCCGTTTAACATTTAACATCATCAACCACACCCTCACAGGCATAAAGGTCACCGAGGGGGAAGAAACCGACAACAAACTCACATTCCTGGATGTCACAGGCAAAAGAAAGGACAATGGAGAATTACTCTGTCCTCCCTTTCTTCAGTCTGACTGTTACTCTCCATTCCTGTTCTTTCACACAATCCTGCCTGTCTTCGGTCTGACTGTAATTCTCTACCCCTGTTCTTTCACCCTCTCCTCCCTTTCTTCAGTCTGACTGTAATGCTGCATTCCTGTTCCTTCACCCTCTCCACCCTGTCTTCAATCTGACTGTAACTCTCCATCCCTCTTCCTTCACCCTCTCCTGCCTGTCTTCACTCTGACTGTAACTCTCCATCCCTGTTCCTTCACCCTCTCCTGCCTGTCTTCAGTCTGACTGTAACTCTCCATCCCTGTTCTTTCATCCTCTCCTGCCTGTCTTCAGTCTGACTGTAACTCTCCATCCCTCTTCCTTCACCCTCTCCTGCCTGTCTTCAGTCTGACTGTAACTCTCCATCCCTGTTCCTTCACCCTCTCCTGCCTGTCTTCAGTCTGACTGTAACTCTCCATCCCTCTTCCTTCACCCTCTCCTGCCTGTCTTCAGTCTGACTGTAACTCTCTATCCCTGTTCCTTCACCCTCTCCTGCCTGTCTTCAGTCTGACTGTAACTCTCCATCCCTCTTCCTTCACCCTCTCCTGCCTGTCTTCAGTCTGACTGTAACTCTCCATCCCTCTTCCTTCACCCTCTCCTGCCTGTCTTCAGTCTGACTGTAACTCTCCATCCCTCTTCCTTCACCCTCTCCTGCCTGTCTTCAGTCTGACTGTAACTCTCCATCCCTCTTCCTTCACCCTCTCCTGCCTGTCTTCAGTCTGACTGTAACTCTCCATCCCTGTTCCTTCACCCTCTCCTGCCTGTCTTCAGTCTGACTGTAACTCTGTGTTCCCGTTGTCTCTCCTCTTTCCTCAGATCCATCTCACGTATCTGAAAGGAGGGCATCTGCACAGTTACTGGAAAGCGCCAGCACAGAAACTCCGAGAAATGTCTCAGTCTTCGCCATCTTGAGGAAGGTGTGTAATCCGTATCCTTGTGTTTTATGAATGATGCTCAGTGATTGTATCGCCCCAGTGAGACTAAGGGTGACCGGGCCTCAGCAAAGGGGATAACTCAGGGAAGGAGGGCAGTCACTGCCAGACTGAGGGGGCCAGACGTAAATGCATGTAATATACAGAAGGGGAACTGAGTTTGTAGTGTAGGTTGAAGGAGGCAGGTACGATGTAGTGTTCATCAGAGGGATATGGCTGTGAGGGAACCAGGGCTGGGAACGCAAGGATACATGTGGAATCGAAAGGACAGGTAAATGGGTGGGGGGGTGCCTTGTAAGTAAGAAATGGAATTAAATTGAGAGCAAGAAGTGATATAGAGATGGAAGGTGTAGATTCTGTTTGGGTAGAGTTGATAGGGAAAAAAAGACCCTGATGGGAATTCTGTACAGGCCTCCTAGCAGTAGTTATGATGTGGGGAAGAAAATAAATCAGGAGATAGATCAGGTATTAAAGGCACTATTACAATAATCACGGGGGACTTCAATATGCAGGTGCACTGGGGAAATCAGGTTGGTAGCGGATGTCAAGAAAAGGAATTTGTGGAATGTCTATGAGATGGTTTTTTGGAGCAGCTTTTGGTAGAGCACAGGAAGGAACAGGCAGTGCTGGATTTAGTGAAGTGTAATGAGGCAGACTTGACTTAAAGTGAAGGAACCCCTACGGGACAATGACCATAATGTGATAGAATTCATGTTTCGCTTTGAGAGGGAGAAGCTGGAATCAGATGTAATGATATTACAATTGTGTTAAGGTAACTCCAAAGACATGGGGGAGGAGCTGGCCAGAGTTGATTGGAAGGGGAGCCGAGCAGAGGGGATAATGGTGGAGCAGCTATGGCAGGAATATTTGGGGGTAATTTGGGAGGAACAGCAGAAATCCATCCCAAGGAAGAAGTAACACACGAAGGGGAGGATGTGGCAATCATGGCTAACAAGGGGAGTCAGGGACAGAGAGTGGGAATAAAGGAGTCTTTCTCAAGATGGCAGCCAGTGACCAGCGGAGTTTCACAGGGAGCACAATAATTCCCAGGATACGTGAATGACCTGGAGGAAGCAACTGTGGGCCTTGTTGCTCAGCTGAGAGATGACACAGGGATAGGTGGAGGGGCAGGTAACGTTGAGGAGGTGGGGAGGCTGCAGAAGGGCGTGGACAGACTGGGCAAAACAGTGGCAGACAGAGTACGACATGGGGAACTGTGAGGTGATACACTTGTATGGAGAAGAGAGGCAGAGACCAGTTCTAAATGGGCAACGGCTTCAGAAATCTAAAGCACAAAGGGACTTGGGAATCCCAGTTCAGGGCTTTCGGAAGGTGAATGTGCAGGTTCAGTTGGCAGTGAGGAAGGCAAATGCAATGTTAGCATTTATTTCAAGTGGGTTAGAAGACAAGAGCAGAGCGGTACTTCTGAGGCATTGGAGGGCTCTGCTTGGAATGCGTTTGGAATGTTGTGAGCAGGACGGATGTGCTGGCATTGGAGGGGGTCCCGACAAGGTTTACAGGAATGATCCCCTGGGATGAAAGGGCTTGTCACATGAGGAAGGGTTGACCACTTTGGGTCTGTACACAGTGGAATTAGGAAGGATGGGGTGGGAGGGGGCTGCAAACTGAATAGTGAGAGGCCTGAACACAGTGGATTCTCTAAAGGTCAACATGCAGGTTGAGTCCGTGATTAAGAAAGCGAATGCAATGTTGTCTCTTATCTCAAGAGGGTTGGAATATAAAAACAGAGATGTACTACTAAGACTTTATAAAGCTCTGGTTAGGCCCCATTTGGAGTACTGTGTCCAGTTTTGGTCCCCACACCTCAGGAAGGACATACTGGCACTGGAACGTGTCCAGCGGAGATTCACACGGATGATCCCTGGAATGACAGGTCTAGCATATGAGGAACGGCTGAGGATACTGGGATTGTATTCGTTGGAGTTTAGAAGATTAAGGGGAGATCTAATAGAGACGTACAAAATAATACATGGCTTTGAAAAGGTGGATGCTAGGAAATTGTTTCTGTTAGGCGAGGAGACTAGGACCCGTGGACACAGCCTTAGAATTAGAGGGGGTCATTTCAGAACGGAAATGCGGAGACATTTCTTCAGCCAGAGGGTGGTGGGCCTGTGGAATTCATTGCCACGGAGTGCAGTGGAAGCCGGGACGCTAAATGTCTTCAAGGCCGAGATTGATAGGTTCTTGTTGTCTAGAGGAATTAAGGGCTACGGGGAGAATGCTGGTAAATGGAGCTGAAATGCCCATCAGCCACGATTGAATGGCGGAGTGGACACGATGGGCCGAATGGCCTTACTTCCACTCCTATGTCTTATGGTCTTATGGTCTTATGGATCTGCAGAACATGTTTCCCATTGGTACTGACACTCGGGCCGAGTGGGGGGCTTCCCATTGGTACTGACACTCGGGCCGAGTGGGGGGCTTCCCATTGGTACTGACACTCGGGCCCGAGTGAGGGGGCTTCCCATTGGTACTGACACTCGTGCCCGAGTGAGGGGGCTTCCCATTGGTACTGACACTAGGGCCCGAGTGAGGGGCCTTCCCATTGGTACTGACACTCGGGCCCGAGTGAGGGGCCTTCCCATTGGTACTGACACTAGGGCCCGAGTGAGGGGCCTTCCCATTGGTATTGACACTAGGGCCCGAGTGAGGGGGCTTCCCATTGGTATTGACACTAGGGCCCGAGTGAGGGGGCTTCCCATTGATACTGACACTAGGACCTGAGTGAGGGGCCTTCCTATTGGTACTGACACTCGGGCCCGAGTGAGGGGCCTTCCCATTGGTACTGACACTAGGACCTGAGTGAGGGGCCTTCCCATTGGTACTGACACTAGGGCCCCGAGTGAGGGGCCTTCCCATTGGTACTGACACTAGGGCCCGAGTGAGGGGCCTTCCTATTGGTACTGACACTAGGGCCCCGAGTGAGGGCCCTTCCCATTGGTACTGACACTAGGACCTGAGTGTGGGACCTTCCCATTGGTACTGACACTCGGGCCCGAGTAAGGGGCCTTCCCATTGGTACTGACACTAGGGCCCGAGTGAGGGGCCTTCCTATTGGTACTGACACTAGGGCCCGAGTGAGGGGCCTTCCTATTGGTACTGACACTAGGGCCCCGAGTGAGGGCCCTTCCCATTGGTACTGACACTAGGACCTGAGTGTGGGACCGTCCCATTGGTACTGACACTCGGGCCCGAGTGAGGGGCCTTCCCATTGGTACTGACACTCGGGCCCGAGTGAGAGGGCTTCCCATTGGTACTGACACTAGGGCCCGAGTGAGGGGCCTTCCCATTTGTACTGACACTAGGGCCCGAGTGAGGGGCCTTCCCATTGGCCTGACACTAGGGCCCGAGTGAGGGGCCTTCCCATTGGTTCTGACACTAGGGCCTGAGTGAGGGGCCTTCCCATTGGTACTGACACTAGGGCGTCCCATTGGTCCTGAAATTCGGACCCGATGACGGGCCTTCCCATTTGTACTGACACGAGGGCCCGAGTGAGGGGCCTTCCCATTGGTCCTGAAATTCGGACCCGAGTGAGGGGCCTTCCCATTTGTACTGACACAAGGGCCCGAGTGAGGGGCCTTCCCATTGGTCCTGAAATTCAGACCCGAGTGAGGGGCCTTCCCATTGATACTGACACTCGGACCCGAGGGAGGGGGCTTCCCATTGGTACTGACACTAGGGCCCGAGTGAGGGGCCTTCCCATTGATACTGACACTCGGACCCGAGGGAGGGGGCTTCCCATTGGTACTGACACTAGGGCCAAAGTGAGGGGCCTTCCCATTGGTACGGACACTAGGGCCCGAGTGAGGGGGCTTCCCATTGATACTGACACTAGGGCCCGAGTGAGGGGCCTTCCCATTGGTACTGACACTAGGGCCCCGAGTGAGGGGCCTTCCCATTGGTACTGACACTAGGACCTAAGTGTGGGTCCTTCCCATTGGTACGGACACTAGGGCCCGAGTGAGGGGCCTTCCTATTGGTACTGACACTAGGGCCCCGAGTGAGGGGCCTTCCCATTGGTACTGACACTAGGGCTCGAGTGAGGGGGCTTCCCATTGGTACTGACACTAGGACCTAAGTGTGGGTCCTTCCCATTGGTACGGACACTAGGGCCCGAGTGAGGGGCCTTCCTATTGGTACTGACACTAGGGCCCCGAGTGAGGGGCCTTCCCATTGGTACTGACACTAGGGTCGGAGTGAGGGGCCTTCCTATTGGTACTGACACTAGGGCCCCGAGTGTGGGACCTTCCCATTGGTACTGACACTCGGGCCCGAGTGAGGGGCCTTCCCATTGGTACTGACACTAGGGCCCGAGTGAGGGGCCTTCCCATTGGTACTGACACTAGGGCCCGAGTGAGGGGGCTTCCCATTGGTACTGACACTCGGACCCGAGGGAGGGGGCTTCCCATTGGTACTGACACTAGGGCCCGAGTGAGGGGCCTTCCCATTGGTACTGACACTAGGGCCCCGAGTGAGGGGCCTTCCCATTGGTACAGACACTAGGGCCCGAGTGAGGGGGCTTCCCATTTGTAATGACACTAGGGCCCGAGTGAGGGGCCTTCCCATTGGCCTGACACTAGGGCCTGAATGAGGGGCCTTCCCATTGGTTCTGACACTAGGGCCCGAGTGAGGGGCCTTCCCATTGGTACTGACACGAGGGCCCGAGTGAGGGGGCTTCCCATTGGTACTGACACTAGGGCCCGAGTGAGGGGCCTTCCCATTGGACCGGACACGAGGGCCCGAGTGAGGGGCCATCCTATTGGTACTGACACTAGGGCCCCGAGTGAGGGGCCTTCCCATTGGTACTGACACTAGGGCCCCGAGTGAGGGCCCTTCCCATTGGTACTGACAGTAGGACCTGAGTGTGGGACCTTCCCATTGGTACTGACACTCGGGCCCGAGTGAGGGACCTTCCCATTGGTACTGACACTCGGGCCCGAGTGAGGGGCCTTCCTATTGGTACTGACACTAGGGCCCGAGTGAGGGGCCTTCCTATTGGTACTGACACTATGGCCCAAGTGAGGGGCCTTCCCATTGGTCCTGAAATTCGGACCCGAGTGAGGGGCCTTCCCATTGGTACTGACACTCGGACCCGAGAGAGGGGGCTTCCCATTGGTACTGACACTAGGGCCAAAGTGAGGGGCCTTCCCATTGGTACGGACACTAGGGTTTGAGTGAGGGGCCTTCCCATTGGTATTGACACTAGGGCCCGAGTGAGGGGGCTTCCCATTGATCCTGACACTAGGGCTCGAGTGAGGGGCCTTCCCATTGCTACTGACACTAGGACCTGTGTGTGGGACCTTCCCATTGGTACGGACACTAGGGCCAAAGTGAGGGGCCTTCCTATTGGTACTGACACTAGGGCCCCGAGTGAGGGGCGTTCCCATTGATACTGACACTAGGGCCCGAGTGAGGGGCCTTCCTATTGGTACTGACACTAGGACCTGAGTGTGGGACCTTCCCATTGGTACTGACACTCGGGCCCGAGTGAGGGGCCTTCCCATTGGTACTGACACGAGGGCCCGAGTGAGGGGGCTTCCCATTGGTACTGACACTAGGGCCTGAGTGAGGGGCCTTCCCATTGGTACTGACACTAGGGCCCGAGTGAGGGGCCTTCCCATTTGTACTGACACGAGGGCCCGAGTGAGGGGACTTCCCATTTGTACTGACACTAGGGCCCGAGTGAGGGGCCTTCCCATTGGCCTGACACTAGGGCCTGAGTGAGGGGCCTTCCCATTGGTACTGACACTAGGGCGTCCCATTGGTCCTGAAATTCGGACCCGAGTGACGGGCCTTCCCATTTGTACTGACACGAGGGCCCGAGTGAGGGGCCTTCCCATTGGTCCTGAAATTCGGACCCGAGTGAGGGGCCTTCCCATTGGTACTGACACTAGGGCCCGAGTGAGGGGCCTTCCCATTGATACTGACACTCGGACCCGAGGGAGGGGGCTTCCCATTGGTACTGACACTAGGGCCAAAGTGAGGGGCCTTCCCATTGGTACGAACACTAGGGCCTGAGTGAGGGGGCTTCCCATTGATACTGACACGAGGGCCAGAGTGAGGGGCCTTCCCATTGATACTGACACTCGGACCCGAGGGAGGGGGCTTCCCATTGCTACTGACACTAGGGCCCGAGTGAGGGGGCTTCCCATTGATACTGACACTCGGACCCGAGGGAGGGGGCTTCCCATTGCTACTGACACTAGGGCCCGAGTGAGGGGGCTTCCCATTGGTACAGACACTAGGGCCCGAGTGAGGGGGCTTCCCATTGGTACTGACACTAGGGCCCGAGTGAGGGGCCTTCCCATTGGTACTGACACTAGGGCGTCCCATTGGTCCTGAAATTCGGACCCGATTGAGGGGCCTTCCCATTGGTACTGACACTAGGGCCCGAGTGAGGGGCCTTCCCATTGTACCAGACACTAGGGCCCGAGTGAGGGGCCTTCCTATTGGTACTGACACTAGGGCCCCGAGTGTGGGGCCTTCCCATTGGTACTGACACTAGGGCCCGAGTGAGGGGCCTTCCTATTGGTACTGACACTAGGGCCCCGAGTGAGGGCCCTTCCCATTGGTACTGACAGTAGGACCTGAGTGTGGGACCTTCCCATTGGTACTGACACTCGGGCCCGAGTGAGGGGCCTTCCCATTGGTACTGACACTAGGGCCCGAGTGAGGGGCCTTCCCATTGGTACTGACACTAGGGCCCGAGTGAGGGACCTTCCCATTGGTACTGACACTCGGGCCCGAGTGAGGGGCCTTCCTATTGGTACTGACACCAGGGCCCGAGTGAGGGGCCTTCCCATTGGTACAGACACTAGGGCCCGAGTGAGGGGCCTTCCCATTGGTACGGACACTAGGGCCTGAGTGAGGGGCCTTCCCATTGGTACTGACACTAGGGCGTCCCATTGGTCCTGAAATTCGGACCCGAGTGACGGGCCTTCCCATTTGTACTGACACGAGGGCCCGAGTGAGGGGCCTTCCCATTGGTCCTGAAATTCGGACCCGAGTGAGGGGCCTTCCCATTTGTACTGACACGAGGGCCCGAGTGAGGGGCCTTCCCATTGGTCCTGAAATTCGGACCCGAGTGAGGGGCCTTCCCATTGGTACTGACACTCGGACCCGAGGGAGGGGGCCTCCCATTGGTACTGACACTAGGGCCAAAGTGAGGGGCCTTCCCATTGGTACTGACACTAGGGCCAAAGTGAGGGGCCTTCCCATTGGTACTGACACTCGGACCCGAGTGAGGGGCCTTCCCATTGGTACTGACACTAGGGCCCGAGTGAGGGGCCTTCCCATTGGTACTGACACTAGGGCCCGAGTGTGGGGCCTTCCCATTGGTACAGACACTAGGGCCCGAGTGAGGGGCCTTCCCATTGGTACTGACACTAGGGCCCGAGTGAGGGGCCTTCCCATTGGTACTGACACTAGGGCCCGAGTGAGGGGCCTTCCCATTTGTACTGACACTAGGGCCCGAGTGAGGGGCCTTCCCATTGGCCTGACACTAGGGCCTGAGTGAGGGGCCTTCCCATTGGTACTGACACTAGGGCGTCCCATTGGTCCGGAAATTCGGACCCGAGTGACGGGCCTTCCCATTTGTACTGACACGAGGGCCCGAGTGAGGGGCCTTCCCATTGGTCCTGAAATTCGGACCCGAGTGAAGGGCCTTCCCATTTGTACTGACACGAGGGCCCGAGTGAGGGGCCTTCCCATTGGTCCTGAAATTCGGACCCGAGTGAGGGGCCTTCCCATTGGTACTGACACGAGGGCCCGAGTGAGGGGCCTTCCCATTGGTACTGACACTAGGGCCCGAGTGAGGGGCCTTCCCATTGGTACTGACACTCGGACCCGAGTGAGGGGCCTTCCCATTGGTACTGACACTAGGGCCCGAGTGAGGGGCCTTCCCATTGGTACTGACACTCGGACCCGAGTGAGGGGCCTTCCCATTGGTACTGACACTAGGGCCCGAGTGAGGGGGCTTCCCATTGGTACTGACACTCGGACCCGAGGGAGGGGGCTTCCCATTGGTACTGACACTCGGACCCGAGGGAGGGGCCTTCCCATTGGTACTGACACTAGGGCGTCCCATTGGTCCTGAAATTCAGACCCGAGTGAGGGGCCTTCCCATTGGTACTGACACTAGGGCGTCCCATTGGTCCTGAAATTCGGACCCGAGTGAGGGGGCTTCCCATTGGTACTGACACTAGGGCCCGAGTGAGGGGCCTTCCCATTGGTACTGACACGAGGGCCCGAGTGAGGGGCCTTCCCATTGGTACTGACACTAGGGCCCGAGTGAGGGGCCTTCCCATTGGTACTGACACGAGGGCCCGAGTGAGGGGCCTTCCCATTGGTACTGACACTAGGGCCCGAGTGAGGGGCCTTCCCATTGGACTGGACACTAGGGCCCGAGTGAGGGGCATTCCCATTGGTACTGACACTAGGGCCCGAGTGAGGGGCATTCCCATTGGTCCTGACACTAGGGCCCGAGTGAGGGGCCTTCCCATTGGTCCTGAAATTCGGACCCGAGTGAGGGGCCTTCCCATTGGTACTGACACGAGGGCCCGAGTGAGGGGCCTTCCCATTGGTACTGACACTAGGGCCCGAGTGAGGGGCCTTCCCATTGGTACTGACACTCGGACCCGAGTGAGGGGCCTTCCCATTGGTACTGACACTAGGGCCCGAGTGAGGGGCCTTCCCATTGGTACTGACACTCGGACCCGAGTGAGGGGCCTTCCCATTGGTACTGACACTAGGGCCCGAGTGAGGGGGCTTCCCATTGGTACTGACACTCGGACCCGAGGGAGGGGGCTTCCCATTGGTACTGACACTCGGACCCGAGGGAGGGGCCTTCCCATTGGTACTGACACTAGGGCGTCCCATTGGTCCTGAAATTCAGACCCGAGTGAGGGGCCTTCCCATTGGTACTGACACTAGGGCGTCCCATTGGTCCTGAAATTCGGACCCGAGTGAGGGGCCTTCCCATTTGTACTGACACGAGGGCCCGAGTGAGGGGCCTTCCCATTGGTCCTGAAATTCGGACCCGAGTGAAGGGCCTTCCCATTTGTACTGACACAAGGGCCCGAGTGAGGGGGCTTCCCATTGGTCCTGAAATTCGGACCCGAGTGAGGGGCCTTCCCATTGGTACTGACACTCGGACCCGAGGGAGGGGGCCTCCCATTGGTACTGACACTAGGGCCAAAGTGAGGGGCCTTCCCATTGGTACTGACACTAGGGCCAAAGTGAGGGGCCTTCCCATTGGTACGGACACTAGGGCCCGAGTGAGGGGCCTTCCCATTGGTACTGACACTCGGACCCGAGTGAGGGGCCTTCCCATTGGTACTGACACTAGGGCCCGAGTGAGGGGCCTTCCCATTGGTACTGACACTAGGGCCCGAGTGTGGGGCCTTCCCATTGGTACAGACACTAGGGCCCGAGTGAGGGGCCTTCCCATTGGTACTGACACTAGGGCCCGAGTGAGGGGCCTTCCCATTGGTACTGACACTAGGGCCCGAGTGAGGGGCCTTCCCATTTGTACTGACACTAGGGCCCGAGTGAGGGGCCTTCCCATTGGCCTGACACTAGGGCCTGAGTGAGGGGCCTTCCCATTGGTACTGACACTAGGGCGTCCCATTGGTCCGGAAATTCGGACCCGAGTGACGGGCCTTCCCATTGGTACTGACACTAGGGCCCGAGTGAGGGGCCTTCCCATTGGACTGGACACTAGGGCCCGAGTGAGGGGCATTCCCATTGGTACTGACACTAGGGCCCGAGTGAGGGGCATTCCCATTGGTACTGACACGAGGGCCCGAGTGAGGGGGCTTCCCATTGGACCGGACACTAGGGCCCGAGTGAGGGGCCTTCCCATTGGTACTGACACTCGGGTCTGAGTGTGGGACCTTCCCATTGGTACTGACACTAGGGCCCCGAGTGAGGGGCCTTCCCATTGGACCGGACACTAGGGCCCGAGTGAGGGGCCTTCCCATTGGTACTGACACGAGGGCCCGAGTGAGGGGCCTTCCCATTGGTACTGACACTAGGGCCCGAGTGAGGGGCCTTCCCATTGGACTGGACACTAGGGCCCGAGTGAGGGGCCTTCCCATTGGTACTGACACTCGGACCCGAGTGAGGGGGCTTCCCATTGGTACTGACACTAGGACCCGAGTGAGGGGCCTTCCCATTGGTACTGACACTAGGGCCCGAGTGAGGGGCCTTCCCATTGGTACTGACACTAGGGCCCGAGTGAGGGGCCTTCCCATTGGTACTGACACTAGGGCCCGAGTGAGGGACCTTCCCATTGGTACTGACACTAGGACCCGAGTGAGGGGCCTTCCCATTGTTACTGACACTAGGGCCCGAGGGAGGGGGCTTCCCATTGGTACTGACACTAGGACCCGAGTGAGGGGGCTTCCCATTGGTACTCACACTCGGGCCTGAGTGAGGGGGCAACACCCTCGATCCGATTTGGGGAGTATGGTGCATGGTGGGGTGACTCTGAGGACCGCATTGTCGCAGAGCGTTTTGGAGACCAAGTGTAATTAAATATTTTGAGGGTATTGAAGGCAGTGGTTGATCAGTTCTCAATATAGTGAAGGGGCCAAAGGTTACAGGAGATGGTCGATGAATGGGGTTGAGAAACCTATCCGTGAAAATGTGTTGCTGGAAAAGCACAGCAGGTCAGGCAGCATCCAAGGAGCAGGAGAATCGACATTTCGGGTATGAGCCCCTCTTCAGGCTCATGCCCAAAACGTCGATTCTCCTGCTCCTTGGATGCTGCCTGACCTGCTGCGCTTTTCCAGCAACACATTTTCAGCTCTGATCTCCAACATCTGCAGTCCTCCCTTTCTCCATGAGAAACCCATCGGCCATGATGGAATTGTGGAACAGACTCAATGGGCCAATTGCCCTAATTCTGCTCCTGTATCTTCTGGTCTTTTGTTTTTACTAACTCAGCGGGATGACACCTGTTGAGAAGTCCTGCCTTTGGATGGCCACCATACGAAAGTCTCTCTCTCTCTCTCTCTCTCTCTCTCTCTCTCTCTCTCCACCTTTCTCCCTGTGCCTGTCTCTATCCATCTGTTCCCATCTCTCTCGGTTTCCAGACTGACGTTCAGAGTTGCTGGGTGCTGGGCCCAACACTAACCTTCCTCTCTCTCTCTCTCTCTCTCTCTCCCTCTCTTTCAGATTTGGCCGATGGCGTTGATGGTGAGCTTGGTGTTTACTGTTACCATTGGAGTCTTCCCGGCAGTAACCGTTGATGTGAAATCTAACATCTCTGCTGATGGCACGTGGGGTAAGTTCCTGGATGTGGTGAGAGTCAGAGAGGGTTTCAAAGATAAAAGGTAGCCAAGAGTGTACGGAGCCTGTATTACACAGTATCATCAAATAAGGATAAAAGCCCAGGCATGTGGAGACTAGAAGGAGATCACTTGGCCTATCTTGTCCCCGCTGCCTTCTTTAGTGAAGGTATCTACTTGTCCCATTGCCCTATTCTCCAAACATTGTCTCTTCAAATTAATCGCCAGTACGATTCTGGTAACTCTCTTCTGTATTTTCCTCAAGACCTTGTGCCCATCCATATGTGGAACCCAGAACTGAACACAGCCCTCCAAGGCTGAACCAGCATTTCTATGACGATTGAGAATAGCTTCTAGCTTTTGCGGAACGTGATTCTATTGATGAAGGCCTGGACGTCGGAAAGCAGACTTTGGTCAACTGAAATAAAAGACAAACAGCTGAAAGCATTTATTATATCGGTCAGCATCTGTGGAGAGATGCAGAGAGTTAGTCTTTCAGGTCTTTGTCACATTAGAGATCCCAAATGCCACTTCAGCAATCATCTTGACTTATTCAGCCCCCTTCAGGTCCTAGTGGTACAAATCCCCAGTTTCATCTCATTTATGATGCCTTTCATTTTTAGACAAAGGCAACTTGTTTGTTCTTTGATGCCGACCTTCACTCGTCCCTGTTAGCTTTCACGTGTCTGCCCATTTCACCAGACTGCATTCCCAGTTTTTCCAGCTCCTGCCCATTCATATACCACCGAAAGATTCCACTCCCTGAGGAACTTGAGACTGCACACCAGGTGAACTCTCCCTGCTAATAGTGCCTCTCTCTCTCTCTCTCTCTCTCTCTCTCTCTCTCTCTCTCTCTCCCTTTAGACAATTTTGTATCCAAGGTAAAAACAATGACTGCAGATGCTGAAAACCAAATACTGGATTAGTGGTGCTGGAAGAGCACAGCAGTTCAGGCAGCATCCAAGGAGCAGCGAAATCGACGAAGGGCTTTTGCCCGGAACGTCGATTTCGCTGCTCGTTGGATGCTGCCTGAACTGCTGTGCTCTTCCAGCACCACTAATCCAATTTTGTATCCAACCTATCTCTCTCTCTCTCTCTCTCTCTCTCTCTCTCTCCCTTTAGACAATTTTGTATCCAACCTATCTCTCTCTCTCTCTCTCTCTCTCTCTCTCTCACTCTCTCTCTTCCCCCCCCTCCAACCAGCCTATCACCTGTTGTTGAATCTCGCGGGCTCCTCCTTTGTTAACACATTTATGAGATATACTGGCTCATGCATTCTGTTTTGTACGTTCCTAATGAGTGGGCCGTAAAATACAGGAAAAACCCAGGGCCCCGGGGCACACAGTAACACCTTATACAACTCATGCTGGCCTTGCTCTAACTTTCAGCGCTCTTGGGTTGAGTCCAACATTCCTTTGGCCTTTCAAATGTTTCTCAGCTTTGTTCACGAGTATTTTGTGGTGTATGTCCACGTGGGCTCCCACACTGCGGGAAGTAGCTTGGGTCTCAACTGGATGACCTCACATTTCCCTGTGTTGAGCTCCATTTGCCAACATTTCACCCACTCAGTGAGTGTGTCAATGTCCCCATTGTCCACCACCCACTGCATCTCATTTTCTCTGGAGGAAGTGGCTCTGGGCTGAAAGCTGACCCTGCTTGAGGGAAGAGGAGATTGAGGTAGTGGAAGGAGAGCGGTTAGAAGCAGGAATGCAGTGAAAAATATTTAATCCGGTCTCTGTGGTGTGGTTGGTTCTAGCTCACCAACCTCCTCCATCTGAAAATGACAGAGTCACGCAGGGAGTAGAGTAGTTGAGCCTGGAGGTAAGAAAAGGCATAGCTGAGGGTATAACTCCAGCTCAGCTGAGGCCAGGAGGACTCGGGGAATGTTGCAGAGATAGGAAATGTTAGACTTCATGCTTAGAGCTTGGTGCCTGGGAGTCACAGAGACTTGGCTGAAGGAAGGGCATGATGATCGGCAACTCAATGTTCCAGGTTATAGATGCATCAGACAGGACAGGGAGGGAAGTAAAAGGGGAGGGAGGAGTCGCATTGCTGGTCAGGGACGATATCACGGCTGTGCTAAAGGAGGACACGATGGAGATCTTGGGGAGTGAGGCATTATGGGTGGAGCTGAGAAATAAGAAGGGTGCAGTTACATTGTTGGGGCTGTATTACAGGCCTCCCAACAGTGAGGGTGAGGGAGAAGAACAAATAGGTAAACAGATTATGGAAAGGTGTAGAGGAAATAGGGTAGTGGTGATGGGAGATTTTAATTTTCCCAACACTGACTGGGATACACTTAGCGTCAGAGGTCTGGATGGAGTAGAGTTTGTTAGAAACGTCCAGGAGAGTTTTCTAGAACAGTGTGTCAATAGTCCGACGAGGGAAGGGGCCATATTGGACCTGGTACTGGGGAACGAGCCAGACCAGGTGGGAGAAGGTGTGGTGGGGGATTTCGTTGGGAACAGTGACCACAATTCTGTAAGTTTTGGAATACTCGTAGATAAAGAAGAGAGTGGTCCTGAGGGGAGAGTACTAAACTGGGCCAAGGCTAATTATATCAAAATTAGGCAGGACTTGGGAAATGTGGATTGGACACAGCTATTTGAAGGGAAGTTGACGTTCGAGATGTGGGAGGCTTTCAAAGGTAGGTTAAAGATAGTGCAGGATAGGTATGTCCCGTTGAAGGCAAAGGATAGGAAAGGGCAAGATTCGTGAACCGTGGATGACAGGAGAAATTAGATTAGATTACTTACAGTGTGGAAACAGGCCCTTCGGCCCAACAAGTCCACACCGACCCACCGAAGCACAACCCACCCAGACCCATTTACCCCTTGACCTAACACTACGGGCAATTTTAGCATGGCCAATTCACCTAACCTGCACATTTTTGGACTGTGGGAGGAAACCGGAGCACCCGGAGGAAACCCACGCAGACACCACACAGAGAGTGGCCTGAGGTGGGAATTGAACCCAGGTCTCTGGCGCTGTGAGGCCACTGTGCTAACCACCATGCCGCCCCTACCACTGTGCCACCATGCCGCCCCTATTGTACGACGAGCCAAGAGGAAAAGGGAAGCGTACATAAGGTCCAGGCAGCTAAGAGCAGAACGGGCCCTGGAGGAATATCGGGAGAGTAGGACAAGTCTTAAACAAGGAATCAAGCGGGCTAAAAGGGGTCATGAAATAACTTTAACAAGCAGACTAAAGGAGAATCCCAAAGCATTTTATTCTTATATAAGAAGTAAGCGGGTAACTAGAGAAAGGATTGGTCCACTAAAGGATAATGAAGGAAGGCTGTGTGTCGAACCTGAGAGAATGGGTGAGATTCTGAATGATTACTTTGCATCAGTGTTCACTGAGGAGAGGGACATGATGAACGTTGAGATTAGAGATAGAAGTTTGATTAGTCTGGATCACGTTGACATAAGTAGGGAAGAGGTGTTGGGTATGCTCGAGGTTATTAAAGTGGACAAATCCCCAGGACCGGATGGGATCTATCCCAGGTTGATGAGGGAGGCGAGAGAGGAAATAGCTGGGGCCCAGACAGATATCTTTGTGGCATCCTTAAATACAGGTGAGGTGCCAGAGGACTGGAAGGTTGCTCATGTTGTCCCCCTGTACAAGAAGGGTAGTAGGGATATTCCGGGTAACTACAGACCAGTGAGCCTGATGTCGGTGGTGGGAAGGTTTTTTGAAAGGGTACTGAGGGAAACGATCTATTTATATGTGGAAAAGAATGGGCATTTCAGTGATGGGCAACATGGTTTTGTGTGGGGGGAGATCGTGCCTTACCAACTTAATAGAGTTCTTTGAGGAAGTGACCAAGTTGTTAGATGAAGGAAGGGCTGTTGATGTCATGTACATAGACTTTAGTAAGGCGTTTGATAAGGTTCCCCATGGTAAACTAATGGAGAACATGAAGTTACCTGGTGTGCAGGATGTTCTAGTTAGGTGGGTAACGAACTGGTTGAGCAACAGGAGACAGAGAGTAGTAGTTGAAGGGAGTTTCTCCAAATGGAGAATGGTGACCAGTGGTGTTCCACAGGGGTCAGTGTTGGGGCCACTGTTGTTTGTAATATACATAAATGATCTGGAAGAGGGCACTGTTGGTATGATCAGCAAGTTTACAGATGACACGAAGATTGGTGGAGTAGCAGAAAGCATAAGGGACTGTCAAAGAATACAGGAGGATATAGATAGACTGGAGAGCTGGGCGGAAAGGTGGCAGATGGAGTTCAATCCAGACAAATGTGAGGTGATGCATTTAGGTAAGTCTAATTCTAGGGCGAATTATACAATGAATGGAAGAGCCTTGGGAAAAGTTGATGGGCAGAGAGATCTGGAGTGCAGATCCATTGTACCCAGAAGGTTGCTGCACAGGTAGATAGAGTGGTCAAGAAGGCCTATAGTATGCTTGCCTTCATCGGACCGGGTATTGAGTATAAGAGCTGGCAAGTCATGTTAAAATTGTACAGGATGTTGGTTCGGCCACATTTAGAATACTGTGTACAGTTCTGGGCACCACATTACCAAAAGGATGTGGACGCTTTGGAGAGGGTGCAGAGAAGGTTTACAAGGAGGTTGCCTGGTATGAAGGTGCTAGCTATAAAGAGAGGTTGGGTAGGTTAGGTTTGTTTTCATTAGAAAGAAGGAGATTGAGGGAGGACCTGATTGAGGTTTACAAAATCATGAAGGATATAGGCAGGGTGGATAGAGACAAGCTGTTTCCCAGGGTGAAGGATTCAATAACGAGAGGTCATGCTTTCAAGGTGAGAGCTGGAAAGTTTAAGGGGGATACACGCGGTAAGTACTTCACACAGAGGGTGGTGGGCGTTTGGAACGCGTTGCCAGCAGAGCTGGTAGAGGGAGGCACGAGAGATTCATTTCAGATGGCTCTGGACAGATGAACGAGTAGGTGGAGAGCAGAGGGATACAGATGCTTAGGAATTGGGCAATAGGTTTGGATCGGCTCAGGCCTGGAGGGCCGAAGGGCCTGTTCCTGGGCTGTAAAGTTTCTTTGTTCTCTTTGTTCTCGTGACCATGACCATATTTTCTAAAAACACCATGTCAGCGAGTCACACTCTTGCCTCTGAGACAGAACATTCTGGGTGAAGTCCAGCTCCAAGGCTGTACTATTGGAGGTGCTTTCCTTCATATAAGGTCACAAAGCATGGCTGCCTCTGTGTGGCCCTGAAAGATTCCATGGTGCTATTGTCCAAGCTAATACTTAGCTCTCAATCAACATTGCTGGAGTAGGTTACAGTCATAGAGTCATCGAGATGTACAGCATGGAAACAGACCCTTCGGTCCAACCCGTCCATGCTGACCAGATATCCCAACCCAATCTAGTCCCACCTGCCAGCACCCGGCCCATATCCCTCCAAACCCTTCCTATTCATATATCCATCCAAATGCTTTTTAAATGTTGCAATTGTACCAGCCTCCACCACATCCTCTGGCAGCTCATTCCATACACGTACCACACACGTACCACCCTCTGCATGAAAAAGTTGCCCCTTTTATCTCTTTTATATCTTTCCCCTCTCACCCTAAACCTGTGCCCTCTAGTTCTGGACTCCCCCACCCCAGGGAAAAGACTTTGTCTATTTACCCTATCTATGCCCCTCATAATTTTGTAAACCTCTATAAGGTCACCCCTCAGCCTCCAACGCTTCAGGGAAAACAGCCCCAGCCTGTTCAGCCTCTCCCTGTAGCTCAGATCCTCCAACCCTGGCAACATCCTTGTAAATCTTTTCTGAACCCTTTCAAGTTTCACAACATCTTTCCAATAGGAAGGAGACCAGAACTGCACGCAATATTCCAACAGTGGCCTAACCAATGTCCTGTACAGCTGCAACATGACCTCCCAACTCCTGTACTCAATACTCTGACCAATAAAGGAAAGCATACCAAACGCCTTCTTCACTATCCTATCGAACTGTGACTCCACTTTCAAGGAGCTGTATCGCTGCTTATGGGAGCATACTCTGCACAATTTACCTGCTGTCTTTCCCACATCAGAACATGCATCTGCAAATGCTGAATATTTGGAGAGATCCGAGATGACTGCAGCCTTTCCTTCTATCAATTGGCACAGAATTTATTTCAACATTCCACGATGATGTAGTTGGAATATTTTGAGATGGCAGAATGTTACAGAGCAGTGTTACTGGACTTTAGCCCATTCCCTTGGATTGGAAGGAAGTGGAGAAACAGCAGGCTGGATCATACACTGTTCAGTTACACAACAACTCAGAGAGTTGAGCCATGGAGCTACACAGCAAGGAATCATCAGTCCAACTCACCCACACCGGCCAAGTGTCAAAACTAAACTTCTCCCAATTTGCCAGCATTTGGCCCATATCCCTCCGAACCCTTCCTATTCATATCCCCATCCAGATGCCTCTTAAATGTTGTAATTGTACCAGCCTCTGGAAGCTCATTCCATACACGTACCACCCTCTGTGTGAAAAAAGTTGCCCCTTAGGTTTCTTTTAAACCTTTCCCCTCTCACCGCGATACCCCCTAGTTTTGAACTCTCCAACCTTGGGGAAAAGACCCTCACTATTCATGCCTCTCATGATTTTATAAACCTCTATAACGTTCGATGCTCCAGGGAAAATAGCCCCAACCTACTCAGCCTCTCCCTATAACTCACACCCTCCAACCCCAGCAATATCTTTCTTGAACCTTTTCAAGTTTCTCAACATCTTTCCGATAGGAAGGAGACCAGAATTGCACACGATATTCCAACATTGGCCTAACCAATGTCCTGTACAGCCACAACATGACCTCCCAACTCCTGTACTCAATACTCTGACCAATAAAGGAAAGCATACCAAACACCTTCTTCACTATCCTATCTACCTACGACTCCACTTTCAAGGAACAGTATACCTGTACTCCAAGGTCTCTTTGTTCAGCAGCACTCCCCAGGACCTAAACATTAAGTGTTTAAATCCTGCCCGGATTTGCTTTTCCAAAATACACCACCTCGTATTTATCTAAATTAAACTCCAGCTGCCACTCCTCAGCCCATTGGCCCATCTGGTCAAAGTCTGGGTAAACTCTGAATAACAATTTTCAGTGTCCGCTATACCATCAATTTTGGTGTCACCTGCAAACTTACTAACTATATCTCCTAAGTTCACATTTCAAATCATTTATATAAACGATGTAAAGTAGAGGGCCCAGCACCGATCCTTGTGGCACTCCACTGGTCACAGGTCTCCAGTCTGAAAAACAACCCTCCACCCCCACCCTCTGTCTCGTACCTTCAAGCCAATACCTATCACGATGGCTAACTCTCCCTGGATTCCATGTGAGCTAACCTTGCTAAGCTGTTTACCATGCAGAACCTTGTCGAACACCTTACTGAAGTTCACATAGACAACATCTACCACTCTGCCCTCATCAATCCTCTTTGTCACTTCTTCAAGAAACTCAATCAAGTTTGTGAGACATGATTTCCCATGCACTAAGCCATGTTGACAATCCCTAATCAGTCCTTGCCTTTCCAAATGCTTATACATCCTGTCCCTCAGGATTCCCTCCAACAACTTGCCCACCACCGAGGTCAGGCTCACCGGTCTATAGTTCCCTGGCTTGTCCTTACCGTCCTTCTTAAACAGTGGCACCACGTTAGCCAACCACAAATCTTCCGGCACCTCACCCATGTATATAGATGATACAAATATCTCAACCACGGGCCCATCAATCACTTTCCTAGCTTCAAACAAAGTTCTAAGGCCCATCTGATCAGATGCTGCGGATTTATCCACCTGTATGTGTTTTAAGGAACGCAGACCTTCCTCCTCTGTAATATGGACACTTTCCAAGATGTCACTATCTGTTTCCCCAAGTCCTCCAGCTTCCATATCCTGTTCTGAGGTAAACACTTGAAACAGTACGTGCGTGGTCCAGCTACAGGAGGGGGCCACACTGGGCCTTGTATTGGCTCATGGACCTGGTCAGGTGACTGACCTTTCATTGGCAGAGCATCTTGGAAACAGTGATCACAACTCCTTCGGTTTTAAGATAGCTACGAACAAGGATAAGTCAGGACCTCGTGGGAAGGGACTAAATTGGAGGAAAGTAAATTCCGTCAGTGTTAGGCCGGGGCGAGGGGGTGTTAATTGGGAGGAGCTGTGATGAGGCAAGGCCACACGTGGACATGTTGGGGGTTGTTTAAAGACCGGCTGGGGAGAGTTCAGGAACAGCATGTTCCAGGAAAGAGGAAGGGTAAGGATGGCAAGGCCAGGGATCCTTGGATAACGAGGTGGGGGGGGGTTGGGAATTTAGTCAAAAGGGTAAAAGAAGCATCTGTAAGGTTTAGGAAGCTAAAATCAGACAGGGTCCGTGGGGAATATAAGAAACGCAGGTAAGTACTCAAGCAGGAGAGCAAGGAGGGGCGATGAGATGACCTTGGTAAGTCGGGTTAGAGAGAGACCCAAGGTATTCCACAGAGACATTAAAAACAAGAGGATGACAGGGGAGAAGGTAAGACCACTCCAGGATAAAGGAGGGTACTCTGCTTGGAGGCAGAGGATGTGGGTGCGATCCTAAATGAGTACTTTGTGTCAGTATTCACCCAGGGGAAGGATATGGAAGATGGTGAGATTTGTGTGGAATATGTTAATATAGGAGGGCATTCTGAGATTATGAAAGATGTGGTGTTGGGTCTCTTGAAGAGCGTTAGGGTGGATAAATCTCCAGGGCCCAATGGTCTCTACTCCAGGTTACTGAGAGAGGCAAGAGAGGAGATTGCTGGGGCCTTGACCAACATCTGTGTATCCTCGCTACGCACTGGAGGACTAGTGAGTCGCTAATGTTGTTCCTCTGTTCAAGAAGGGAAATAGGGATAATCCAGGAAACTATAGACCAGTGAGTCTCACATTGGTGGTTGGGAAGCTATTGGAGAGAATTCTTAGGGATAGGATTTACGTGTATTTGGACAAGCATGACCTAGTTAAGGCCAGTCAGCATGGCTCTGTGTGGGGAAGGTCATGGATTACTAGCGTGATTGAATCTTTCGAGGAGGTGATGAAGGTGATCGATGAAGATAGAGCAGTGGATGTTGCCCACGTGGATTTTAGTAAGGATTTCGACAAGGTCCCTCATGGTCGGCTCATCCAGAAGATTAAGATTCACAGGATCCATAGTGACTTGACTGTTTGTGTTCAGAATTGGCTTGCCCTGGGAAGGGGGAAGGGTGTTTTTCAGGCTGGGGAGGGGGGTCGGTGACTGGTGGGGTTCCGCAGGGATCAGTACTGGGCCCTCTGCTGTTTGTGAGTTGTATAAATGACCTGGATGGAAATGTAGGTGGGTGGGTTAGTAAGTTTGTAGGTGATACAAAGATCAGGGGCAGTTGGAGATAGTGTTGAAGGTTGTCAAAGGATACAGTGGGACAGAGATCAGTCGCAGATACGGGCAGAGAAATGGCAGATGGAGTTTAATCTGGGGATGTGTGAGGTGGTGCACTTTGGGAGATCAAATGTTTAGGAAAGGTACCCAGTTATTGGCAGGACCCTGAACAGCATTGATGTACAGAGGGATTTTGGGGTTCCAGTCCCTAGCTCCCTAAAAGTGGTCACATGGGTGGATAGGGTGGTAAAGAAGGTGTATGGCGTACTTCCCTTTATTGGTCAGGGAACTGAGTACAACAGTCAGGTTGGTTTTGCTGCAGTTTTGTAAGACTTTGGTTAGACCACACACGCAGAGGTTTGGAGAAGGTACAAAAGAGGTTTCCCAGGATGCTGCCTGGATGGGAGGGTGTGACCGATAAGGAGAGGCTGGAAAAACTCGGGTTGTTTTTCTGTGGAGTGATGGAGGTTGAGGGCAGACTTGACAGAAGTCTATAAAATGATGAAGTGCATAGCTCGGTCAGAATCTTTTCCCCAGAGGTGAAATGTCGAAAACTGGAGGACATGCAGTTAAGGTGAGAGGGGGAACAGTTGAAAGGAGATGTGAGGGGCAAGGTTTTTACACAGAGGGTGGGTAGGTGCCTGGAATACACTGCCAGAGGGTGGCGGAAATAAATACAATAAGGAGCAGATGGAGTTCTCAGGGAGGTAGCTGAAGGGACAGTGGAGGTGTCAGTGGTGATCTGTCAGGAATTACAAGGATCAGGGAGTTTCCCAGAGGGCTGGAAAATCACTAACGCGACATCCCCTGTTCAAAAAGGGAGTAAGGCAAGAACGGAAAGTTCCAGACCGATTAGCCTCCCCTCAGTCATAAAGTCATAGAGACATGCAGCATGGAAACAGACCCTTCGGTCCAACCCGTCCATGTGGGTAAAATCCCGGGAATCCATGGCGAAGGATGAGATTTCTGAAAGCATGGAAGAGTTCGGTAAAACGGGGCAGAGTCAGCGTGGGGGAGGTCATGCCTGACAAACCTGTTAGAATTCTTTGAGAAACTAGCGAGCAGGTTAGACCAGGGGGAGCCACTGGATGTTAACTACCTGGAGTTCGAGAAGGTCTTTGACAAGGTACTGCACAGGAAACTACTGAGTAAGGTGTGAGCGTGGAGAGAAGCTGGGCTGTGTGTCAGAAAACAGAGAGTGGGGATAAAAGGGTCCTTCTCAAAATGGCAGCCGGTGCCAAGTGGTGTTCAGCAAGGCTCAGTGTTGGGACCACAACGTTCCGCTTTATACATTAATGATCTAGATGAAGGAACTGAGGGCATTCTGGCTATGTTTGCGAGATGATTGAAAGACAGGTAGAGGGACAGGTAGCATTGAGGAGGTGGGGAGGCTGCAGAAGGATTTGGACACGTTAGGAGAGTGGGAAAAGAAGTGGCAGATGGAGTACAACGTGGGAAAGTGTGAGGTCACGCAGTTTGGTCGGAAGAATAGAAGCAGGGACTATTTTCTAAATGCAGAGAAAATTCAGAAGGTTGAAGTGCAAAGAGACTTGGGAGTTCTAGTCCAGGATTCTCTCAAGGTAACCTTGCAGATTGAGTCAGTTGTTAGGAAGGTAAATACTATGATGGTATTTATTTTGAGAGGACTTGAATATAAAAGCAGGGATGTACTTCTGAGGCTCTGTACAGCTCTGGTCAGACCACATTTGGAGTATTGTGTGCAGTTTTGGGCCCCATATCTCAGGGAGGATGGACTGGTCCTGGAGTGTGTTCAGAGGAGGATCACGAGAATGGTCCCAGGAATGGAAAGCTTAACATATGAGGGACGTTTGAGGGCTCTGGGCTTATACGCAATGGACTTTAGAAGGATGAGGGGGAATCTAATTGAAACATACAGAATACTGACTGCCTGGACAGAGCGGGTGTTGGGATGATGTTTCCGTTGGTGGGAGAGACTAGGACCCAAGGGCACAGCCTTAGAGTAAAGAGAAGACCCTTTTAGAACAGAGATAAGGAGAGACTTCCTCAGCCAGAGAGTGGGGGATCTGTGGGATTCACTGCCACAGAAGGATGTGGGGGCCAGGCCAGTGAGTGTGTTTAAGGCGGAGATAGATGGGTTCTTGAACGCCAAGAGGATCAAGGTTTATAGGGAGAAAGTGACCGAATGGGTTGAGAAAGTTATCAGCCACGATTGAATACAGAGCAGACTCAATGGGCTGAATGGCCTAATTCCTGCTCCAATGCCTGATGGTCTGATGGTATTAGGTGCAAGGAATGAAGGGATATGGCCCAATGGCTGGACAGAAGGGATTAGTCCCATTTGGGCTGGTTTTCGGCACAACATCGTGGGCTGAAGGGCCTATTCAGGTGTTGTACAGATCTATTCTCGAAAATACTCATTTAGCACCTCACCGATTTCCTGCAGTTGTACACGGGGACAGCCTTATTCACATTCAAGAGGCAGTTGTGTCGGTGTTGAAGGGACGGCCGTGACGGTGTTGAGGGGACGGCCGTGTCGGTGTTGAGGGGACGTCGGTGTCGGTATTGAAGGGACGGCCATGTCGGTATTGAAGGGACGGCCGTGTCGGTGTTGAGGGGACGGCGGTGTCGGTGTTGAGGGGACGGCGGTGTCGGTGTTGAGGGGACGGCGGTGTCGGTATTAAAGGGACGGCCGTGTCGGTATTGAGGGGACGGCGGTGTCGGTGTTGAGGGGACGGCGGTGTCGGTGTTGAGGGGACGTCGGTGTCGGTGTTGAAGGGACGGCGGTGTCGGTGTTGAGGGGACGGCGGTGTCGGTGTTGAGGGGACGTCGGTGTCGGTGTTGAAGGGACGGCCGTGTCGGTATTGAAGGGACGGCCGTGTCGGTATTGAAGGGACGGCCGTGTCGGAATTGAAGGGACGGCCGTGTCGGTATTGAGGGGACGGCCGTGTCGGAATTGAGGGGACGGCCGTGTCGGTGTTGAGGGGACGGCCGTGTCGGTATTGAGGGGACGGCGGTGTCGGTATTGAGGGGACGGCCGTGTCGGAATTGAAGGGACGGCGGTGTCGGTGTTGAGGGGACGGCGGTGTCGGTATTGAAGGGACGGCGGTGTCGGTATTGAAGGGACGGCGGTGTCGGTGTTGAGGAGACGGCCGTGTCGGTGTTGAGGAGACGGCCGTGTCGGTGTTGAGGGGACGGCCGTGTCGGTGTTGAGGGGACGGCCGTGTCGGTATTGAAGGGACGGCCGTGTCGGTATTGAGGGGACGGCCGTGTCGGTATTGAAGGGACGGCGGTGTCGGTGTTGAGGGGACGGCCGTGTCGGTATTGAGGGGACGGCCGTGTCGGTGTTGAAGGGACGGCGGTGTCGGTGTTGAGGGGACGGCCGTGTCGGTATTGAGGGGACGGCCGTGTCGGTGTTGAAGGGACGGCGGTGTCGGTGTTGAGGGGACGGCCGTGTCGGTATTGAGGGGACGGCGGTGTCGGTGTCGAGGGGACGGCGGTGTCGGTGTCGAGGGGACGGCGGTGTCGGTGTTGAAGGGGACGGCGGTGTCGGTGTCAAAGGGACGGCCGTGTCGGTGTCGAGGGGACGGCGGTGTCGGTGTCGAGGGGACGGCGGTGTCGGTGTCGAGGGGACGGCGGTGTCGGTGTTGAAGGGGACGGCGGTGTCGGTGTTGATCGGGGCCTATTCTCTTGTCAGTTATTGTTTCCCTTGAGCGGATGTGTCAGTGTTATCTCGTGTTGTGTGTACCCCTCCTGTTGTACTCTTCCTGCCGTTGTACCCCTCGAGTGACTCCCTCCATTCCAGTTGTGTTCCTCTGCCTTATGGCTCCTCCTTTTCCCTTGAGCAGATCCTCAATTTCCCTAGTCATCCAGCATTCCGTGTATCCCAATTTTGAACTGTAACTTTTAGATCAGGCCTCTCCTTTTCCATAATGTTCCCCCAGAGTTGAATTGCCTGATTCTAGCAGATTAGATTCGATTACTTACAGTATGGAAACAGGCCCTTCGGCCCAACAGGTCCACAGCGACCCACTGAAGAGCAACCCACCCAGACCCATTCTCCTACATTTAGCCCTTACCTACATTACGGGCAATTTAGCATGGCCAATTCACCTGACCTGCACATCTTTGGACTGTGGGAGGAAACCGGAGCACCCGGAGGAAACCCACGCAGACACGGGGAGAACGTGCAAACTCCACACAGTCAGTCGCCTGAGGCGGGAATTGAACCCGGGTCCCTGGCGCTGTGAGGCAGCAGTGCTAACCACTGTGCCACCCGTAGGGTGTGCATTTAAGGCGAGAGAATGGTAGTTGAAAGGAGACCTGAGGGGTAGGGTTTTTTGACACAGAGAGTGGTGGGAGTGTGTTACACACTGCAGTGGGGGGGGTGGTGATGGAGGCAGGTCCGATAGGGACCTTTAAGGGGCTTTTAAATAAACACTCCCATCTAGAGGGAATGGTGGGATATGGACCAAGGGATAGCAGAAAGAAGGAATTTAATTGGGCATTATGTTGGGCACAACATCGTGGGCTGAAGGGCCTCTTCCAGTGCTGTATAGTTCAATGTTGTAGTTTGAAACGATTAGAATGATAGTCACTGGCCCCAAAGTGCTCCCTCATTGACACCTCAATCACTTGGCCTGCCTTACTTCCCCAAAGAAGGGCAGGTTTTGTACCTTCTCTGGTCGCTGCAGCCACATACTGAATAAAAAAATCTTCTTGTACTCACTTAAATCCCTCTGCATCTGAGGCCTTCAGAGTGTGGTAGAGCCAGTCTGTCACGGCGCTGTGTGTTGCGTTGTTACCCTGGACCCTCTCTCTCTCTGTCCCCTTCCCCTGGACCCTCTCTCTCTCTCTCTCTCAGTCCCCTTCCCCTGGACCCTCTCTCTCTCTCTCAGTCCCCTTCCCCTGGACTCTCTCTCTCTCTCTCTCTCTCTCTCAGTCCCCTTCCCCTGGACTCTCTCTCTCTCTCACTCTCTCTCTCTCTCTCTCTCTCTCTCTCTCTCTCTCAGTCCCCTTCCCCTGGACCCTCTCTCTCTCTGAGTCCCCTTCCCCTGGACCCTCTCTCTCTCTCTCAGTCCCCTTCCCCTGGACCCTCTCTCTCTCTCTCTCTCTCAGTCCCATTCCCCTGGACCCTCTCTCTCTCTCTCTCTCAGTCCCCTTCCCCTGGACCCTCTCTCTCTCTCTCTCTCTCAGTCCCCTTCCCCTGGACCCTCTCTCTCTCTCTCTCTCAGTCCCCTTCCCCTGGACCCTCTCTCTCTCTCTCTCAGTCCCCTTCCCCTGGACCCTCTCTCTCTCTCTCACAGT